>NC_027749.1:51616192-51618246 GCF_000695525.1 Brassica oleracea var. oleracea
CGAAGAAATAAGACATTGTTTAGATACAAAAAAGTTGTCAGAGATAGTCCTCCTCCATATCTCACCGGACAACAGATCCTAGCAGAAATTGATTATTATGGAGCTCTGGAAACGGTGCCGTGTGGAGGAAACTGGCATGTTCAGGGAAGTATGCCTGATGGGTATGGAGTCTCTCACAATTGGCATAAGAAGAATATATTTTGGGAGCTGCCTTACTGGAAGGATCTTCTTTTACGCCACAACTTGGATGTGATGCACATAGAGAAAAACTTTTTTGACAATATCATGAATAAAATATTGAACGTCCCAGGAAAGACAGAAGATAACAAAAAGTCAAGGATGGACTTACCTTCTATTTGCTGGAGAAGTGAGTTACATATCAAGAGCAATGGCAGTGTTCATGTTCCCATCTTCCGGTTGTCATCTGCAGCGAAAACAACTTTGTTTGATTGGGTCTCATCAGAAGTTAAGTTCCCTGATGGTTATGTTTCAAATCTGTCAAGATGTGTTGAACGTGGTCAAAAGTTTTCCGGAATGAAGAGTCATGATTGTCATGTGTTTATGCAACGACTACTTCCATTCGCTTTTGCTGAGCTCCTTCCAACAAATGTACATGAAGCACTTGCAGGTAAATATTAATTTATAATATATTACATATGTTTATAAAATGTTATTAATTGTTGTATGTTGCGAATATAACCCAATTAATAACATTTTATAAACATATGTAATATATTATAAATTAATATTTACCTGCAAGTGCTTCATGTACATTTGTTGGAAGGAGCTCAGCAAAAGCGAATGGAAGTAGTCGTTGCATAAACACATGACAATCATGACTCTTCATTCCGGAAAACTTTTGACCACGTTCAACACATCTTGACAGATTTGAAACATAACCATCAGGGAACTTAACTTCTGATGAGACCCAATCAAACAAAGTTGTTTTCGCTGCTGATGACAACCGGAAGATGGGAACAGGAACACTGCCATTGCTCTTGATATGTAACTCACTTCTCCAGCAGATAGAAGGTAAGTCCATCCTTGACTTTTTGTTATCTTCTGTCTTTCCTGGGACGTTCAATATTGTATTCATGATGTTGTCAAAAAAGTTTTTCTCTATGTGCATCACATCCAAGTTGTGGCGTAAAAGAAGATCCTTCCAGCAAGACAGCTCCCAAAATATACTCTTCTTATGCCAATTGTAAGAGACTCCATACCCATCAGGCATATTTCCCTGAACATGCCAGTTTCCTCCGCGCGGCTCGGTTTCCAGAGCTCCATAATAATCAATTTCTGCTAGGATCTGTTGTCCGGTGAGATATGGAGGAGGACTATCTCTGACAACTTTTTTGTATCTAAACAATGTCTTATTTCTTCGGTACGGATGGGAGATGGGAAGAAATCGACGATGACAATCAAACCAACAACTCTTTCTACCATTCTTCAGTTGAAAAGCATCTGTCGATCCACGACAAATTGGACAAGATAATCTTCCATGAGTTGTCCACCCAGACAATATCCCATAAGCAGGAAAGTCATTAATCGTCCAACTCCGTATCTCGTAGATATTGCATCCATCAACCATTTTTTTTTAGTTGTGTTTTTCAGTTTGGTAGGTAAAGGTTTAACAAGTATTTTACAACGCAATGTATTACTACGGATTTACAACTTTTTTACAAGGATTTTACATCCACTTTACAAGGAATTTAGTTAGGTATAAAGCACACTTAATACACGTTTCGACCAAGTATAACGGTAACCCGATTCATTGTAAAATACTTGTTAAATTACAACGCCATTACGAGGAAATATAAGGAAATAGGATTCCTCATAAAGTCCTTGTAACATTACAACGTCTTTACGAGGAAAGATAAGGAAACAGGATTCGTCGTAAAGTCCTTGTTACATTACAAAGCGTTTACGTGGAATTTAATTTTCCACGTAAAAGCGTTGTAACTTTACAACGACTTTACGACGAAACAGTTTCGTTGTAATATTACATCCGCTTTACGACGAAACTGCTTTTCGTCGTAACGTCGACGTAATCTACT
>NC_027749.1:51618490-51625465 GCF_000695525.1 Brassica oleracea var. oleracea
AAATTTTAAAATTATTGTTTTATAAAATTTATATAATTATTATAATTAATTAATATTTTAAATATGGAGATGTAAATTCGTTGTAAAATTCCACGTTAAGTCCTCGTAACGTTTACGAGGAATTTACATGAAGTCGTTGTAAAGTCCTCGTAAAATTTACATCGACTTTACGTGGAAGCCTTACGTGGCTTTTACAACGAACTATTACGAGGTATTTACATCGTCATTTACGAGGGCATTACGACGAATAGTTTCCTTCCGCTTTACGAGGAATTGGCTTCCTCGTAAACGTAACTAGGACTTTACGACGAAACCTCCGTTACGACGAGCGTTTAACAACGAAACGCGTATCGATGTTAATTCGTCGTAAAGCCTCTATTACGACGAATTTACAACGAATACCGCCCTCGTAAAAAATATGTTTTCTTGTAGTGTAAGTCATAATATAATATTTCTTTTTATTTTGCATTAATAACCATTGTTTTTATATATCGTTTACAATTCTCTAATTACGTTTGTTTGTTCTATTTTTTATATGATATCGAATATTCGTTATAAATAGATAAAAAAATTATTTACTTGGTGAATATAATATATCAAATGTTACAAATACATCATTTAGTTAAATAAATAACCAAAAACAAAATATTCATATCCGCGCTGGCGCGCGGGTCAGGTCTAGTTGCTCATTAAAACTAGTAAGAAATTATAATATATGTTTCTTATTAATATATGCAATTTACTAATTTACTTCCTCTTATAGTTACTAGGTACTTGTCCGCGCTACGCGCGGATAATATTTTGATTTTTTTTTCATATTTCTGTACTATTATGTCAATTGTTTAGTTTTATAAAATGTTATGTTTTTACTGTAAATTTGGAATTAAAAATCTAATTTTCCCTTACTGTAAAGTAAGTTAATTTTTTTGAATCTTACCACAACAAATTATACATGAAGAGAATATAGTTGGTCTTTATATTTTTATTTGGTGTAATATTGAAAATTTTGATGGTTTGTTTAAATGGTTTTTTTATATTATATATTTTAGGATTGATTTTCGTGATTATATTCTATAATTGTCTAAAAAAAAATTGTTTGTCCCATATAGACATCCACATAAATATAGACTTCTGATAAATTTGTTCATTGGGATATTAGTTTCACTTTTAACTTTATTCTCTTTTTTGGCACCCTCATGCTAGCTTGTGGGGCTAGCTAACTTGGTACAAAAGGGTTTACAAAAGCTGATAGAGATGCGCGTGATCGGACACCTTTTGCTGGGCTATTCGTACGGAATTTTAAAGATCTAGGAATATAAGCAATATAAAGTTCAGAAAATTCTTTGGATACAGCCTGTATTTCGTCGAGCTCCGAGTCCAACGCAGGCCAACCTTCCTCCTTTTGAATGAGTATAACCAGTTGTTCACAGTCGATTGAAAGACCGTCTCTCTGTGTCCAAACTTCAGTATCACTTGCATTGCCCATAGCAAACCTTCAGCTTCCGCTTGCAGTTGTGATTTGGTGCGTGTATATCGGCCTTTGCTCCAAACAGCATTGGAAAGTCACCATCCATTAACACAAAGCCAAGTCCAAATATGTCTCTTTCATTTATCCAGGATGTCTAGCAGGAGCGTTTCTTTGCGGAGGAACAGTTGTGTCTGTTACCTCAACTCCCATATCATTCTCCATAATCTCGTCTATACGTTGAGCTATCCTCCAACACTCTGCTTCAATTTTATTCGCTAATGGGAAAGACATAATTCCTACGACACTATTAATGATTGTTTTTTTTGTAACACCGATGCGGCAAACTTATGTTTTATTTAAAACACTATTATTTTAATTTTGTATTAAAGAATCAATCTTATTTTATATTATCCATAATTTTAGTAAATTTGCTTATTTGTCATATTTTTATTAGGTTTTAGCTAAATCATTGATTTATTATTTATTTTTAGCTAAGTCACTAATTTATTAATTTAAAAATACCCTTAATTAATATTATATATATATTAAAAATGAATTTTATTTTAGTAATATTAAATTTCTATTTTATATTAAAATTTAGTTATTTTTTATTATTTGTCATATTTTATTAGGTTTTAGACTTTTAGATAGGTTATTGATTTATTATTAATTTCGAACTGATTCGCTAATGTGTTAATTAAAACAATACCCTTAATGAATTTTATATATAATTAAAAACGAGTTTTATTTTAATCATATAAAATTTATATGTTATATTAATATTAAATAATTGATTCTAAAATAATATAATAAAATTATCAAAAATTTTAAAAATAAGATAATTCTTATATATATTTTGTTGCTATCTGAAAATAATATTTTTATTATAAAAGTTAAAAAGATACAAAAAATTATAATTAAATATTATTGAAGAAAAAACATTTATATAAAGATATTTTCTAAACTATTTCTAAGATATGAGTGTTTTAAAAAAAATAACACAGGATGTTTAGAACACGAGATTATGCTTATGAGAGAGTGGCTTGGGAATGGGCTTCGAGATGGGTCGAATGGGCACCGAAAATAGCTTTTTTTTAACTCAAGCCCAGTCCGGATAACATGGTATCTTGGTTGGTACAGTGTCTCACATGTTTTGTTAATGGTTTCATATGGTTTGCCTCTTTGGTCCAATAATAAACGGATAATATAATTAACTATATGGTAAAATCATAATAGATTTGTCATATTCTTGTTCTTTTCTTAAATTTTGATATGTGACATTGTCTTTGCGGTCATGAAATGGTCACTATTTTTGATTTTTAAATCACAAACAGGCGAGTTTCAAAAAGAAAATCACAAACAGACCAGCCCTCTACAATATTTTGAGATGTGACACTGTCTTTTCGGCCAGGAAAATATATTGTATACACATATATATAATATTAACATTAGTTGGGTTTTTGGTCAAGATAATATTGTATAAACATACTAGGATCGGTCCGCCCTACGGGCGAGATATTAGTTAATTTGATATTCACTAAATGCTCGAGTTGAAATTTGTTTTAAGATTCAAGAATTTGGTTATCTGTTATGTGTTACTTATTAGTATGCGGTGTTATAGTTGTTTTTCGATTATTCTTGCTTTGGTATTGTATCAAATTAACTAATTGTCCAACTCATAATTATAAATATACAAATGTGGATTTGTGATAAAGTTTGATGACAATACTGTTTTTTTTTAATTCTTATTCATACTGGAGTGTGCATGTGTCAGAAAGAGACCTATATCAACTTTTATGTTTTTGCGTATGGATTTTAAATATATATTATTTTGTATAATACATATTTGCTCTACAACATTTGCTTGTAGACTAAAAAAAATGTTTTCCATATTTTTAAAAGAGAAAATATTTAGTCTATAATATAACATGGACATATGTATTAACTATATATAGAAGTTGAGTGTAATTTTAAAATGACATATGTATAGAGGTTTTTCAACCATTACTTCACTGGCACAAAACATTTATAAATGCAAACACATTCTTTTAAAAGCAAAACTAATAAAAGTGTGTACAACAAATGTATTTTAATATATATTATATGCATCAAGTTATAAAGGTTGGAAACATTGCAAAACTCTTTGAAGCAAAGTTTTTAACTTCACGATTTTCATCTTGACGTCAGTTTAGTGTCGGCCCTGGCCACAAGCAGAAGAAGCATGAACTTCTAGCCAACACGATAATAAATATTTTCGCGGCCACATACTTATAAAAAATGACTTTATCCTAGTGGTTCTAAGAGAAATTACCAATGTTGGAGGTGCTGAGTTCAATTACCCCTGACAGCTTTTTGTCACTCCCATAACGCACGACTTGATGACGTGGCATCACAGGAGGGGAGGCGAACATATTTTTATATATATAGATACATTTGTCTAAACATATATATACACAATATTAACGTTAGCTGGTTTATAATTGATTGTACAATACTTTCAAAAGGAAGTCCATATTAAATTTCATGCAATCACTTAAATTAAGCGCTTTAACTTCTTAACTAAGAAATCAACATAATTGTTGACACCAAAAAATAATATTGGGCAGAGTGAAATTATCATCAAATAATATTGTTTCCTATATTTTATTCCCTTTCATATAATACTTTCCAAAATCATAAATTAGTTTATATTGTCTCCATAAATATTCGATCCGGTTAACTCTATAGTCAAATATAATAGTTAATGTCATTTCCTATATTATGTTCCCTTGCATATAATACTTTCCAAAATCATAAATTATAAACAAAAAGTTAGGAATTTTTAAGATTGCATTTTCGCAAATATTCGTTTGACTCAAATCTTGTGGACCTAAACCCTATACTACTATATATATATGACTAAAATAATGTCTTTTGTTATTTCTCTTAATAGCATTCTGGAGACACTATTTTAATATATATGCTAATATCCTTTATTATTACTCTTAATATGTTCCTTTCATATTTTATTATTTTATCGCCTATATTTCGTTTTATTTTATATTCATAATTTATATTATGAAAGCCATAATTCTATTTCACGTGTTCTGATTTATCTTAAATTCATAAATAATTTTACGTAAGTCTATGCTTGCGCTTATAGACTTGCTTCCACGAACTACATTTCGATTACACTTAACCAATAACACAAGTTTTTTAAAAAATTTAAGCTTACCTTATATAAACATGCATGATTTCGTTACATTTTTCATTATATAACATGTATTATTTATGACTATGGTTTTTATCTTTTTAATATCTATAGATTAAAAGTTATAATGTTTTTAGTTTATTCACTCGGTTCATGGCGCAGATCACCACCTAGTAAAATATTGAGACAAATGCTAACATACCAGTTGGCATCATAGATGTTATTTTTAATTATTATTTTGGTATATGTTAATTTTCAACAGTAAAATTAGAAAATAAAAGTGATGATCGGTATGAAGTTGCATAAAATAATTGATAAATTTTAAAATAGAAGATTATTTTTATTTTAATATCAAGGTTATTTTGTAAACTTTTTTTTATGAAATCACGTTACATGTAGATAGTGTTTTTTCGTTGAATTTTTCTAAATGTTTTCTTTATTATATATGTTATTTGGAAAATTAAAAGTAAACTTAATTTTTTTAAAAAAAAATTCATAAATGATATCTCACATCTATGTTATTTAAATTATTTTTTTGTAATAATTTGAGATATAGGTGGATTAGAATAAAATACTTATTACTTTTAAAATATGCATTGTTTTGTTTATTTTTATATTTTAAAATCAAGATTATTC
This sequence comes from Brassica oleracea var. oleracea, assembly GCF_000695525.1. Lineage (NCBI taxonomy): Eukaryota > Viridiplantae > Streptophyta > Magnoliopsida > Brassicales > Brassicaceae > Brassica > Brassica oleracea. The sequence goes on from NC_027749.1 coordinate 51,623,785, forward strand.
TGTAAACTTTCATTTTTATGAATAACAATATATATAAATCTATTTTCGTTTTCAAATATATAAATATTCTTTATTATAAGGTTATTTGAAAATATAAAGAAAAAAGAAACCAAAACAGAAAAGGAAAGAAAAAATAAATTTATATAAAATTTTTAGTAATTGCAATCTATATATATAAAAGAAGCATTGTATCCCTCCCAGAGTGTCCACATAGGATGCCACATAGATAAATCAGTTCATGGCGTTTTGACACGTGTCCAATAGGAAAACCGCAGCGTTTCATTAAAATTTAACATCTTGGCCTCATCAACCCTACGGCTGCAACGAAGAACGTGGAAACGGCTGTGTTCATAAGCAGAGGAGGAGAAGAGGCTTCGATGGACGACGAATCAGATCTACTCCATATGTAGATGGCTCATCTGCCGCTGCGTCTCTGGCTTCACCGATACGTATCCAGCTTCGCCGTTGCGTCTCCGAATTATCCTCTCAGGTGATGGTTTACTTGACATCTGATTCGACCTGCTTCACCTTTTTGTTTCTTGCTTTTGACTAAATTTGATTTCGACTGCAGATGAATCTCCAAGGCGTCATGAAAAGTTAACCGAAGGCGTCAATCTTAAATCCGTTTCCTTCATGTCTCAGTTCCATAGCTCACGACCTGATTGTAATTTATACGCTTCTTGGGTTAGGTTCTATCTCTGTGAGTTTTGTTTCTAACCCACATTTAGATTAGTGAAATTGATGTTTAAATGAAAATTTTGTTTTGTTCTTAGTGCAACAAGAGCCCTTGCTTTTATTTCATTTTGAATTGTGCTCGATTTGTGATTTGACGAGTGATTAGATAAAAGGATGAATGCTTTAATCACTTTGTGTTTCCATGGTCATAGGTTTCTGCAAACGAAGAAGTATTGTGTACTGCTTTATATCAAGGAGAAAATTTTGAAGAAGCTATCTAAGCAGCAGGTGTGTTCTAGACTGTCTTTTTACAACTGTTCTAGACTCTCTTTGTTTTCTTTTCGTTTCTATAAAATGGGTTTGTTCTAAAGCTTTCTCCTTTATGTGATCTTGACCAAGCTTTAAGGTTTGCGTGTGTGGACCGTGGTCAGACAGAGAATAGCTGTTGTAGTCAGACAGAGAATATCTGTTGTGTGAAGTGTCCAAATCAAGGTTTATTCTTTACTATTCCTCAAATTCAAATTTGGCAAATTTAGTTTTCGACCTCTTTAGATGGCTTTGACAATCAAATCTTCGGTATCTTTACTGTTCTTTCTGAATAATTTGTCTTTTGAGTCAGAAAATGAATTAAGATATATTCTCTTTTGGTTTATGTTCGTATAGATAACAAATCGAACTCCAGCATAAAAATTACAATATTAGAATGTCATGTCTTCCTTATTATATTTATTCACTGTATGCACATGTTTTCATGGTAGAAATAGTAGAAATTTAGGGTCTCAAGTCGTCGCCACGATTATGACACCAGGCGGAAGAAAGTATAAAACCAACTACTGAAAACGGTGAAGAAGTTGAAATGTTAGAAATTCCAGCAAAGTACCTTCTCATTAATATAGAAACAACTATTGTTTTTTTGGACAAACAACTATTATAAACAATCAAAACATATTTTATCACGCATCATTTTTCCTCACCTAAAATTTTATAAAAGACAAAAATCATTAAC
>NC_027749.1:51625565-51633959 GCF_000695525.1 Brassica oleracea var. oleracea
TGAGCGGCGGAGACGGTCCCTCCGACCCGGGTCGGGGGAAGAACCCGTTGGGTTATACTACAGCTCCAACTATTACCCAGCAGACAAGGATCAAAAAGGGAATAATTTGAAAAAGGTTTCAGAGGAGCAGTGAGATCAGTTCCAAAACAGGAAAAGACCTGCTGGATAAAGGGGAAACTCGTAAACTCGAGAAAATCCAAAGACTTCCCTCGCTAAATGTGCCTGAGAGGTTTTTCACTACTCTTCTTTTGTACTAGTTCTTTTACTAAATGTGCCTCGATTTTATAGGGGTTAGTCCACCAATTTAGGGAGTATTATGATGTTTTACTAAATTAATTTACAAAAAATTAAAACGATGCCCATGTACCATGAAAGAGAGTTTGATATACATTAATACAAATGTTGAATGCGTTTAGAAATTTTAAAACAACACTAAAGATCATAGGCTTCAGTATTTAGAGCGTTTACAGAAAAATTCAGTATTTTCGTGAGGTTAACCCACATATTGTGAGAAATATTCAAAAATATGAAAATACTATTTTAATGCATATTTTCATCCTTCACTAGCATATGATAAAGGTAAAAGAGGTTTGGAACCTTTGTTGTCTCCGTTTCTCTAGAGAATAACGATTTTATAGTGGTTAGTCCACCAATTTAGGGAGTATTATGATGTTTTTCTAAATAAATTGTAAAAAAATTAAAACGATGCCCATGTACCATGAAAGAGAGTTTGATATACATTAATACAAATGTAGAATGTGTTTAGAAATTTTAAAACAACACTAAAGATCAAAGGCTTCAGTATATAGAGCGTTTACAGAAAAATTCAACATTTTCGTTGGGGACCCACAGATTTTGAGAAAAAAATCAAAAATATGAAAATAATGTTTAATGCATAATTGCATCCTTCACTAGCATATGATAAAGGTCAAATTGGTTTGGAACCTTTGTTGTCTCCGTTTCTCTAGAGAATAACGATTTTATAGTGGTTAGTCCACCAATTTAGGGAGTATTATGATGTTTTACTAAATTAATTTACAAAAAATTAAAACGATGCCCATGTACCATGAAATAGAGTTTGATATACATTAATACAAATGTAGAATGTGTTTAGAAACTTTAAAACAACACTAAAGATCATAGGCTTCAGTATTTAGAGCGTTTACAGAGGGGTTAACCCAAATATTTTGAGAAATATTCAAAAATATGAAAATATTGTTTTAATGCATAATTTCATCCTTCACTAGCATATGATAAAGGTAAAAGAGGTTTGGAACCTTTGTTGTCTCCGTTTCTCTAGAAAATAACGATTTTATAGCGATTACTCCACCAATTTAGGGAGTATTATGATATTTAACTAAATTAATTGAAAAAAAATTTAAACGATGCCCATGTAATATGGAAGAGAGTTTGATATTCATTAATAGAAATGTAGAATGTGTTTAGAAATTTTAAAACAACACTAAAGATCATAGGCTTCAAAATTTAGAGCGTTTACAGAAAAATCAGTATTTTCGTAGGGGTTAACCCACAAATTTTATGAAATATACAAAAATATGAAAATACTGTTTTAATGCATAATTGCATCATTCTCTAGCATATGATAAAGGTAAAAGAGATTTGGAACCTTTGTTGTCTCCGTTTCTCTAGAAAATAACGATTTTATAGTGATTAGTCCACCAATTTAGTGAGTATTATGATGTTTAACTAAATTAATTGAAAAAAAATTAAAATGATGCCTATGTACCTTGAAAAAAAGTTTGATATCCATTAATACAAATGTAGAATGTGTTTAGAAATTTTAAAACATCACTAAAGATCATATGCTTCAAAATTTAGAGCGTTTACAGAAACATCAGTATTTCCGTAGGGGTTAACCCACAAATTTTGAGAAATATAAACAAATATGAAAATACTGTTTTAATGCATAATTGCATCATTCACTAGCATATGATGAAGGTCAAAGAGGTTTGGAACCTTTGTTCTCTTTGTTTCTCTAGAAAATAACGATTTTATAGTAGTTAGTCCACCAATTTAGAGAGTATTATGATGTTTTACTAAATTAATTTACAAAAAATTAAAACGATGTCCATGTAGCATGAAAGAGAGTTTGATATACATTAATAGAAATGTAGAATGTATTTAAAAATTTTAAAACAACACTAAAGATCATATGCTTCAAAATTTAGAGCTTTTACAGAAAAATCAGTATTTTCGTAGGGGTCCCACAGATTTTGAGAAAAACTCAAAAATATGAAAATACTGTTTTAATGCATAATTGCATCCTTAACTAGCATAAGATAAAAGTCAAAGAGGTTTGGAACCCTTGTTGTCTCTGTTTCTCTAGAAAATAACGATTTTACAGTGGTTAGTCCACCAATTTAGGGAGTATTATGATGTTTTACTAAGTTAATTGACAAAAAATTAAAACGATGCCCATGTACCTTGAAACAGAGTTTGATATACATTAATACAAATGTAGAATGTGTTTAGAAATTTTAAAACAAAACTAAAGATCATAGGCTTCAAAATTTAGAGCGTTTACAGAAATATCAGTATTTTCGTAGGGGTTTGGAACCCACAAATTTTGAGAAATATACAAAAATATGAAAATATTGTTTTAATGCATAATTTCATCCTTCACTAGCATATGATAAAGGTCAAAGAGGTTTGGAACCTTTGTTGTCTCCGTTTCTCTAGAAAATAACGATTTTACAGTGATTTGTCCATCAATTTAGGGAGTATTATGATGTTTAACTAAATTAATTGAAAAAATATTAAAACGATGCCCATGTTCCATGAAAGAGAGTTTGATATACATTTATACAAATGTAGAATGTGTTTAGAAATTTTAAAACAACACTAAAGATCATATTCTTCAGTATATAGAACTTATACAAAAAAAATTCAATATTTTCGTAGGGGGTTGGTTAACCCACAGATTTTGAGAAAAACTCAAAAATATGAAAATACTGTTTTAATGCATAATTGCATCCTTCATTAGCATATGATAAAGGTCAAAGAGGTTTGGAACCTTTATTGTCTCCGTTTCTGTAGAAAATAACGATTTTATAGTGGTTAGTCCACCAATTTAGGGAGTATTATGAAGTTTTACTAAATTAATTGACAAAAAATTAAAACTATGCTCATGTACCGTGAAAGAGAGTTTAATATACATTAATACAAACGTAGAATGTGTTTAGAAATTTTAAAACAACCTTAAAGATCATAGGCTTCATTATTTAGAGCGTTTACAGAAAAATTCAGTGTTTTCGTAGGGGGTTAACCCACAGATTTTGAGAAATATTCAAAAATATGAAAATACTGTTTTAATACATAATTTCATCCTTCGCTAGCATATGATAAAGTTCAAAGAGGTTTGGAACCTTTGTTGTCTCCGTTTCTCTAGAAAATAACGATTTTATAGTGGTTAGTCCACCAATTTAGGGAGTATTATGATGTTTTACTAAATTAATTGACAAAAAATTAAAACTATGCTCATGTACCGTGAAAGAGAGTTTAATATACATTAATACAAACGTAGAATGTGTTTAGAAAAAAACAACACTAAAGATCATATGCATCAGTATATAGAGCATTTACAAAAAAAAATCAGTATTTTTGTAGGGGTTAAACCCACAGATTTCGAGAAATATTCAAAAATATGAGAATATTGTTTTAATGCATAATTTCATCCTTCACTAGCATATGATAAAGGTCAAAGAGGTTTGGAACCTTTGTTGTCTCCGTTTCTCTAGAAAATAACGATTTTATAGTGGTTAGTCCACCAATTTAGGGAGTATTATGAAGTTTTACTAAATTAATTGACAAAAAATTAAAACGATGCTCATGTACCTTGAAAAAGTTTTTGATATATATTAATACAAACGTAGAATGTGTTTAGAAATTTTAAAACAACATAAAGATCAAAGGCTTAGTATATAGAGCATTTACAAAAAAATTCAATATTTTCATAGGGGTGCTAACCCACAGATTTTGAAAAATATTCAAAAATATGAAAATATTTTTGTAATCCATAATTGCATCCTTCACTAGCATATGATGAAGGTCAAAGAGGTTTGGAACCTTTGTTATCTCTGTTTGTCTAGAAAATAACGATTTTATAGTGGTTATTCCACCAATTTAGGGAGTATTATGAAGTTTTACTAAATTAATTGACAAAAAATTAAAACGATGCACATGTTCCATAAAAGAGAGTTTGATATACATTAATACAAACGTAGAATGTGTTTAGAAATTTTAAAACAACACTAAAGATCAAAGGCTTAGTATATAGAGCACTTACAAAAAAAAATCAATATTTTCGTAGGGTACCCACAGATTTTGAGAAATATTAAAAATATGAAAATATTTTTTTAATGCATAATTGCATCCTTCACTAGCATATGATAAAGGTCAAAGAGGTTTGTAACCTTTGTTGTCTCCGTTTCTCTAGAATTTTATGATTTTATAGTGGTTAGTCCACCAATTTCGGGAGTATTACGAAGTTTTACTAAATTTATTGACAAAAAATTAAAACGATGTCCATGTACCATGAAAGAGAGTATATATACATTAATACAAACGCAGAATGTGTTTAGAAATTTTAAAATAACACTAACGATCATAGACTTCAGTATATAGAGCGTTTACAGAAAAATTCAATATTTTCGTATGTGTTAACCCACAGATTTTGAGAAATATTCAAAAATATGAAAATACTGTTTTAATGCATAATTGCATCCTTCACTAGCAAATGATAAAGGTCAAAGAGGTTTGGAACCTTTGTTTTCTCTGTTTCTCTAGAAAATAATTTAGGGAGTATTATGAAGTTTTACTAAATTAATTGACAAAAAAATAAAAAGATGCCCATATACCATGAAAGAGAGTTTGATATTCATTAATACAAACATACATGGGCATCGTTTGAATTCTTTGCATCTCTCGTAGGGTTGGAGTTTTGTCGGTTTTCTTCATTTCTAGGCGCCTTATCATAGCTCAGGTGTTTATCTTTGCGGTAAGTAGGTTGATCTTTCATCTGAGCTTTATGTTCTCCTTGCATTTCCTCATCATTTACCCCCGGGTTTGGGTTTTGAGGACAGTCTAGGTACTCATGATCTAACCTTTTGCAAATTTTACAGAATTTTTCCAGCTTTTCATAGACCAGGACTGCCTTTACTTCATCACCGTTCCTGAACTATAAAGTTGACTGGAATAGTAGCGGTTGTAGAGCATTGATGTGTGCTCTGAGGCGGGCTTTTGATGGGGTGATTTCCAAGCTTTCGAAGTTCCCAATGTCTGCTCCTATGCCTCTCAGAATGGCTTCACTCCAAAGGTGGACAGGTACGTTTTGAACTTGTATCCAAAACGGGATCTGAGAAGGGAAGCTTGGGGCGATTGTCGGCTCCCACTTTTGAATAATGAGCATCCTTTTAGCAAAATGGTAAGGTCTGTTATCAAGGACTGTTTGTATAGATCTTCAGCATTAGCAAACTGGAACTGAAATCTTCCTTGTCCTAGGTCAGCTCCAATGGGTCTCGAGCTACACTTCCATAGATCTCCAAGGAAGGGAATGAGGGACCACATACGTTGATATTTCGGGTTTGTAACTCTTCCTATCAGAGTGAGTTCGTGCTTCCTAAGCAGCTCAAAGTTATCAAAGTCAGGTACTATGACTCTCCCTTTTCTTGGGGGTGAGACGTTGTTGGTTATTCCTTTTCCCTTTTCAGCATAAGATAGTCTTCGAGCCATTCTTGCAGGTAGTGAGATTCTTGTAGATTTGAGTGAAGATAAGGTTCTCCGCAAAGTGGGAAGGTTCTTAGAGCAAGTTCTAGAGGGTTCACTGCCTACACATGAAACAGAGTCGTGTAAACAAGGAGACATTCCATAGGGGAGAGGAAACGAAGCTTACCGGAGGAGGAGACGGACCCGTCGACCGGAGTCGAGGGCGAGAACCCATTGTGGATTAGCTCAGATCTCTGAGTTGTCCCCTGGATAATGCTTAAAGTAGGAACAATTTGAAATTACAGTGGAAGTTGCAGAGGGTTTTGACTAAAAGGGGTAAAGAAACGTAGGGTAAAAGGTAGGTGATGTCAAAAATACTAGCGGTTAAAGACTATTCTCTAACTTCATGCCTGGGAGTATCCTTGAACCATTAAGTTTCCTTTCTCTCTTTTGCATCCTATCAATATACTATAAGGGTTACTAAAGAGATAAGTAATTTTTTTGTTCTTTAAATTACTTCTCTATTTAGTAACCCTTATAGTATATTGATAGGATGCAAATGCATGTACTTGACTACTTTCAATGGAAATTAAAGTTACACGTTTTTTTCTGTTGGCACATTTACTGCCTCTACCTATCCGCCAATATATTGACATATATACTTATGATAAATAATGCGTTGAAATTACTGCCTCTACCTATCCGTCAATGTATGATATGTTCTCTTTTAGTATATATGAGTTAATTTGAAACAAAATATATTTTTCTTAGATATTAATTTTTTTTGGTAGGAAATGAGTATTTGTCATTGATTTGCTGGCTTTGTTTGTTTTCTAGTATGCTTTTTCCGGGACTTTTAGCCATTGATTCTGTCGTGACCGATTTTGATCCCAACACACTGGACGTGGTCAAGAATGTGATTTTGCTTCTAGAAGATGAGACGTAAATGGTTTGATCCTCAGCATATTCTTGCATGCATGAATTTTGGTCATAAAATGAGGACAAGTGTAAGGGACATGTGTCAAGTGTTCCCACCCACTCTCTGGCTATAAATAGGACCCTTGTGCTTTGTTTTAGAAGTTTAAAATCCCCCTATGCCTTCTCTCTCAGTCGATCTTACGGTTTGTTCTTAAGAGAGAAAGTGGCCAAAACCGATAAAATTTTATAAGTGAGTGAGGAGAGTGTAGGAGGCTTTTGCGTGTGTTGATCCTTAGTCTAGGGTCTGTTGTGAAGTGCTAGGAAAGGTGGTAAGACCTTAATTGATTCTTTTATAGGTTCCTTTCACCTTTTAGCCTTTAGCCTCTTTTTGACCGGTTTTGGTTTGAATCTTAGGTCTTTGGCTTTTGGAGGTGTTGTGCGGCCTGTGAAGACCAATGTGGGTTTCCTGTGTGTGTATGTGTGTTACTGATATGATCATTCATACGGTGAAAACAAAAATCAAATATCTCCATATTAATTGCAAAGTTGTACTAGTTATAAACGTTATAGTTGTACTAGTTATACTTGTTATATTCAAACTAGTTGTATTAGTTATACTGGTTGTACTAGTTGTACTAGTTCGAGTGATACTAGTTGTACTAATTTAAGTTGTACTAGTTGTACTAGTAATACTATGTGTTCTTCTATGTCGGGAATTTTTTTACAATGAAGATGAAATTCGATTCAGATAAAGGAAATCAATTAAAGACGATAATAGGTTGATTGTTTTGGGATAAGAACAAGAAAACAAGTATAAATCTGGGTTAAGCACAAGAACAACAAAATTGAATTGTGGGGGATGAAGGAGATTATGTTTTGATTTGGGGATTTAGGGATTTAGGGTTACAAATAGGTCGGATTCTGGGTCAGAAAACGGTTTGGATTTTGGATAGGATAATAGTGGCACAGGATGTAAATAAATGAATGTCTTCTGGTTTTTTAGTTATTTACATTTATTTTGTATTTAAATTTTAATGTAAAATAAATATAAATTATGAGAGGGTCATTTTAGAATTTTTGAAACCCATGTGTGTCGTGAGAGAATTTAATCCTATTTTCATATACCCTTAATCTGAAAAACAATATTTTCAAAATTCTATGATTCAAGTCTAGTGGGCCTATATTTTTGGGAAGATGAGAAGATGATGACGCCTCTATTCACACGTGTGACTCACTGGTGCCCCTTTTTTTTTTTTTTTTTTTTTTTTTTTTTTTCCCTTTTTTTTTTTTTTTTTTTTTTTTTTTTTTTTTTTTTTTTTTACTGTGGTGAACCTAAAATAATGACCATTTCCTTTCACATTTAAATTAAAAGTCCCATGGCTTTTTTAAATTGATCCAACATTTGCATCGGTGGCTGCTGTTGGAAATGAATCATTTAGCTGAATGTTTGAAAATGTATGTATTACTGTAAGTGGAAGTGGTGGGAGAGAATATTTGATAGATTGCTTTCCAATAGCAAAGTAAAATTACTGTATTGATTTGGCTACTGGCATATATTATTTAAAAAAACTCAATATACTCAACAATCCTGAATTCTATTTTTTAACCCCAAAAAATGTCTTGATTGTTTTCAACTTTTCATGGTTTTTATATTTTGATTTTTTGAATTGAATTTTTAGTTTTTAGTTATTATTTTGCATTACACTTTAGTTTTTTCTTGGAAAAACAGAACAAATAAGGGGGGGGGGGGGT
>NC_027749.1:51634101-51641401 GCF_000695525.1 Brassica oleracea var. oleracea
TTATTCAAAAAGTTTAGTTTTTATTGACTTTGTAATTCTATTAAACTCTTATGTTATTGGGACATAAATTCTCTCTAGTTTTACTCATAACACTCAACTTTACAAATATACGTATAGTCGTAGGATTCTCAAAATCTATGTACAAAAAACACAAATACACAAACACAACAAGATTTTTTTATATTTTTATTGTCAATTCAAAGATAATTGTAAAAAGAAAACTAAAGATAAAAGAAATTATTAAAAATAACAATTTAAAAAAAAATCTTTTATGAAATATAACTATTTGATATTAAAATAAAATCATGAGAAAATTCATAGGTTGATCTTAAAAACTTTAAAACAAAAATCAAACAAGACAAATCAAAATGTCAAAATATTAAAAAACCAAAATTATTATTTAATTTTCAAATAGTTCTATTTCATGAAAGAATTGTTTTAAAAAATAAAATAATAGAAAGATAAGTTTGGAAAGAAAAGTATATATGAAAATCTATAATAATCAGTGACAATTTATACAATAATTTGGATAAGAATTCATCAAATCTACTTAACTTGTAAAAATCTATTAACTCTTAGAATTTTCAAACTCCATACAAATTCTATTTCCAATAGGCCCTCATAAGTCTCAAATGTCTCAATCTCTCTCCCCACGTACATCCACCACAAGATGCATAACACTCACCGGGAGTCTTTGTCTCCACCTGCAAATTTAATTTAAGTTTATTAAAGAGAGCCTCCTCTTCCGTTTCTTCTTGATTTTTTTTTCAGCCTCACCTGTCAAAAACATGTTTAACATATTCAGGCAAAACCAGGGAGTAAGTTGCTTCTTAAGTCCAACAAAATCAGTCTCTTGTTTTTTTTTTAGAGTCACATTCCAAAGTTCAGCTTCAACCAGAATAGTATCATCCAGTAAATATCCAAGAGTGTGATCATGGAGGTCGCTGAGATTCATGAATGATTCAAACCCCCAATCTTTTGATTTTACACTGAACTCTTGCGTGGTCTCTGCAGCCGTGCAAAAAGAAAGAAATTACAGTGAAGAGTGCATACTCAACGTATTGATCACTAATCATATGCCTACTTCAATATTCAGGTAAAGCAAGGTCTACCATATGAGTCCTTGCAAACCCAACACTGATCGAGAAATAAAATAAAAAAACATTTGCCAGTACGAGTGCTATAGAAAATTAAACAGCTAAAAAGACCTCTTGTGATGGAATAGTTGGTGTTGGATTGATTCACTACAGCCAGGCAGAAGTGTGAATATCTGCTCCACTCGTAAGGCAAATCACATGAGCGTCAGCAACATCTAAGTAGATGGACAAACGGCCATTGACCTTTCGTCCTTTTGGAAACATAAATATTCTCCTGGGCAAACAAGAATGATTGAATAAGGTATTTTTACCATTTATAACCTCCAGCTTCAAACACATCAGAGTAAATCTTCCTAAAGAAAGACACTGCCGAAACGGGGGGATAGTCCGCAGTGGGAATCTCCGAGACTTTACCTTCCATGGGAAGAAGGAGTATCTCCTCTTCCTCTTCCTCTTTCTGTAAACAATCGTAACAATGTGACTCATATAAACCCCCTAATTTCATGATCACAACAACATAAAACGACGGATCTTGAGCCAAAGTCTCCGAATCGGAAGGAATCGATACTCCAGTTTCGTCAGGGTGAAGGTACTCGAGCTCTTTCACGGGGCTGAGAATGGCGGACAACTAAGATCCCCATAAAAATCAAGGAATGAACGATAAATGTGAGAGATAGAAACCTCCGAATCTCTTGAACCTCGAAGGATTCTTCATCGGGATGATCTTCCATGTCAATAAGCTGGACTTTATTCTCATTTGCCCTCCTACCTCCATGGTTTTGTCCCTCTTAATAAATAATTTAATTTTTTTTTCTTTAATTACAGAAACTTGGCTAAATACTAAACTACCTTTAATAAATCTACAAAACTACAACTAAACCTAAACTAAACCCTCTAACCTAACCCGAATATTTCCTTCTTTCTTCTAAAACTCCCAAAGCAACCTTCCCGACCCCATTCTTTATTTATTTTCCCCCTTTTTTCTCTTTTTCTTTCTCTTTGTACGAACCCTAATCGACAAAAACGTTATTAGCCGGCGTGGGAGCGATTTTATCAGAGCTTCCTATAAACCCCAACCGGCTTTTGGATACTATAAACAGAATGCCGTTGAGAGAGATGTCGTGTAGCTGCGGTCGGGAAGGGGGCTTGTTGAGAAGAAGTGTGTTTCTGTTGCAGCTGTTTAAAAAATCTTTTTTTTCTCTTTGATCACGCGGATAGACCGAGGAGTTTGGCTACTAGAATGGTTGTTGCTGGAGGGTGGTTAGCTCCAGGGTCTGTGCTAGCTTATTTATTAGCTTTGGCTGCTTATAAACACCCTGAGAAACGTAGAGGTTTAAGGAGGAGGCTTAGACACGCTATAGCTTGTGGTTTTGCATTTTCTAAGCCCAAACGATCAGGATCTGAAGCTGCTTCTATGTTGCTGAGATTCAGCATCGCTAGAACCAGCAGCGTCAAGCTAGGGTTTATATAGGTGCACGAGCTTGCGAAACCGCAGAACAGATATGGGGGGTTTGCTTCTTGCTGTTCCTTTTCGGCAACGAAGCTCCGACCATTCAGCTGAAGATAACGGAGCTTATGTTTCTTATGAAGCAAGTAATCTTACCCTTAGTGATTAGAACTTTCATACGCCGGGGAGCTGCTTAGAGTCTGCACACATGCACTCGAAGCGGCTGACCAAGCGCTGGTGATGCCCGTTGGAGAAGTGGCTAGAAAAGTCTCTTTGTTGGAGACCGGTTCAGACAAGCGCACAACTAAACCCTCTTCTTTGGAAAGAAATTGCTCTGACTCGAGCCACCGTGTTAGAGACAAGATCTAAGCTGATGTTGTGTGGCGGGCAGTTCAGTCTGGCTGATGATTTGATCGGGAAAGCCATCTTTATAAGAACTTCGATCTTAGGAGAGGATCATCATGCGACTGTGTCGGCTCGAGAGACAGATCTTCTTAGGGCTATCTTTTGTTGTAAAAGTTACAAAAGGTTAGAGTTTCTTGGTTCTGTCATAATCATTATTCTTTAGTTATAAAAGTTAGATTTATACAGAGGCTTTAGTAATAAAGAAAACTATTATGTAAGAAATTTGTCAGAGAATCCGTCTTTTTACATTTCTCTTTTAACTTTTAACAAATCAAGAATGTAGAAGAATTTTTCAAAGTATTTATCAAACAATCAAATGTAGTTTATGTCTGCATGCTAATTTCTTCTTATATATCTTTTGTCTGACGTGAATAATTCAAAGATTGGTAAGAAGAAAAAACAATCAAAAATAAACCTTGTCTGACGTGAATAATCCAAAGATTGTCAAAGTGCTCGTAAAAGAAAATATATGTGGAAGGAAAATTGAGTTTTTGAACTGACACAAAACTTGTCACAGACTGGACAAGCCTCGCTTCTTTCCATCCATTCAAGAATGCACGCGAGATGAAAGTTGTGGCCACATTTAGTGAGTAGCTTCGGGTTGTCAATATCATATTCTGAAAAAACAAACAAAACAAATGAAGAAGATGAAGACTTTTAAACTAAAGCTATCTTTTGTTATCCAACTCTGGATGATGCAAAACAAAACAAAAATACGTTCTAAGCAAATTGGACACTCGTCTAGATGCAACTGAAACAGGAAATGCGGCTGAAGAGGAGCAGCAGTGTATAGATTAGAAGCCAGAATTGGGAAACAACAGCAGCAGCAACCCATTCTTTGGATGGTTGTACCAAGTCAAGTCTTCGACCTGAAATTACCACATTTAAAGGTAGTAGCTTTGCACTAACAATAAAAAAAAAGCTAGCCATGAGATTTAAAAAAAAAAAACAATACGATTGTGTCTAACTTGCATATCAAAAGTGTAAGCCACGGAAAGACATGATAAAAAAAATCATTTTCAGCAATTTATGTCTAAAACATGATAAAAAAATTTCAACAATTTTTTTTGTCTAAAACTTGTTAAAAGGAGAGAAAAATGTTTGAATATTTACACTCAGTAGTACTCAAGAGAATAGTAATATTTCCTTCTTCATAGTAATATTTTTGCAAATTACAACAATTTTTAGTAATACGACATAAAAAAATGAAATTTATTAGCAATACTAATCAGTTTAAACAGTTTTAGATTGTATGTAACACATTGGTAGAAAAAAATAAAAATATATGTATTTTCTGTTATTCATCTTATTATGGTCTTTACATCAAAACGTTGGTATGGAAGTATAAGGATGTTTTCTATGGAAATGAAAAGTTTTCTATGGAAATGAAAAGTTTTCTATCAACTTGAGAAATTAAGAGTATTTTATGTCTAATTTGTCAAATAAACACATATAGAAACATATAATCACGTAATATATTGATATATCTTCTAAAAATAATAATAAAACAAACATTAAGGTTCTTAAAAATATGCATAATACATAATAATTCAAGGTATTTTAAGGTAGTTCAAAGTAGTCCACAGTAGTATCTAGTGGTTCATATTAGACATAATAGTACAAGTTAGTTCATAGTAGTTAATAATTATTCACTTGCATTAGATAACCCAAAACGTCTTTTTCACACCAAATATTTGATGGCTTGTTCGAATACAATACCATTGGAAAGTAATTAATCTTCAGCACCCCATCTACCTTAATTAATATTTCTGCATATATTCTCAACCAATCAAGAATTTGTAACCTCTTCCAAAGATGTCTACATCACTAAAGTGTGAATTTCATCTTCTTACAAGATCCATCTTATCTCAGTCTCATCCTTGATGTAAATTCCTCCGTAGTCAAAACATATGATTGTAATATGAGAAGCCATAGATTTCGCCGAAAAAAGGAATTATTATTAGTTAACAATTTAAAAAAATCTAAGTTTTTCAAGGACTTTGATGCATAGTCGATCCAATAATACTAGTAATACACGTTTCACTTTAGTAGTACTAGTAAGTTTAGTAATTCTTAGAAATTTTCATTTTAATCAATTTAACCCTTTTAACCGACCATGAAAGTGTTATACAACCCACAATATCGTCTACCACCATTATAGTATATTATTTTGCTTCAAAACAGTGCAAAATAAACAGAAATATACAAAATAGTCTTTGAACATCATTTTTATATTTTTTTTATACTAGTATATCTAAAACTTTAGTTTTTCATCAGTATAGGTGTTTTAAACGATCAATAACGTATTACAAAACCCAAATTATCGTCTAACACCATTTTAATACTTTTTCCCTTCAAAAAGGTATTAAATATACATAACTATGTATAATCTTCTTTAAACTTCATCTACCTATTTCTTTAAAACCCTCCACGATTTTAAAACTAATCTTTGATATTTTTCGTTATCCTTAATACATAAAACATAAAAATACATTTCTACAAAAAAGTATAAAAAATGTAACTAAATTACCTCAATAATCACTAGGCCTGGACATTTTAACCGGACCCGAAGACTCGAACCGGAACCGACCCGAAAATACAGGTTCTGATCCGGGTCCGGGTCCATGCTAAGTACCTATTGGGTCTTTTTTTGGACCCGCGGGTCTTGGTTCGGATCCGAGTCCTACCCGAGATCCGTTCGGGTAGCCGAAGTACCCGCAAATAATTGTATATACTAGGTATATTTGGGTGATTGGGTAAATTTTTGGTATTTCGGATTTTTTTAAAAGTTTCGGGTTTAGACTTTCGGGTATAATTGTAGGTTTCGGGTAAAATTTTAGATTTTTAGAAAAATATAATTTGGATATTGGGGTATGTTTTGGGTTTTCTGGTCTGATTTTGGATAAATTTTTGGGTATTTTGCGATTTTTCGGGTATTTTTAGAGTTTTCGGGTCCAGTTCATGTATTTCGGGTCTATTTCGGGTTCTAAATACCCGAACCGACCCGGACCCAACAAGACCCGACTCAGAACCGACCCGAAAAATTATAGGTACCTATATGGGTCTAAATTATTAGGACCCGAAGAATTCGGATCCGACAAGACCCGATCCGAATCCGATCTAAAGACCCGGATGCCCAGACCTAATAATCACTTTCAAAAACGTTAAATAGGGCTCATTAATATATATAATTTAATATGGTTAGGGAATAAAAAAATATGGACACGTGTTATAAAAGAAAGAGAACATCTGAGGGGTTGGGACCACATAGATTATGTTTAATGTACAAAGGGAGGTCCACGTGAGATTAAAGTAATACAACAAAGTGAGGTCCCCGAGCAAGAGAAATGTATTGTGGGGTCCGCGGGAAAGAGAGAGGTACGTGGGGTCCACGGGGAAGAGAGGTGTGTGTGTCATGGGGTCAGCGGGGAAGAGAAAAACTAATATAAAAAAAAGGGTAACGGGGGAAGAAGAAGAAAAAAGTGGAAAAAGTGGAGTAATGAGAAAATAGGTGGGCTAACTAGAATATATATTTTACAACTAGGGCTAATTAAATTACTTTTCCAATCACTACAAGAAAACAGCGGCATACCGAGAGAAAAAATCGTCGGTATGTCGTCGGAATAACGTTATTCCGACGACATACCGACGAAACAAGTCCTCGGAAATAACTCTTCAGAAATTCAATTTTCTTCGAAAATCACTCTGAAATTTCCGACGGAATTCCGAGGAAACTCCGAGGACCACCAGTTCGTCGGAAAGGTCTTCAGAATATACCGAGGGAGAACTTCCTCGGGATATTTCGATGAATTTTCCACGAAATGTTCCTCGGAATTTTCATCGGGAATTTCCGAGGAAAGGAGCCCTCGGAAAATTCCGTGGAATGAGTCCCTCGGTATATTCCGAGGAAGAAATCCCTCGGTATATTCCGAGGAAATGTTCCTCGGAAATTTCCGAGGGTTCATTTCCTCGGAATTTCAAAAAAAATTATTTTTAAAAAAAAAATAAATTTTTTGAAATTTAAATTCGAAAATATAAAATTAAAATTAAAATTGAAAACATATTAGATAATATTCAAAGTTGTACAAATAAAAATAAAACATTCCGAGTTTTTGAAAAAAAAAACTACGGGTTTTACACGTTCGGGAACACCTCGTTCGGGTACATCCTCTTCATCATCTCCATCATTTGCTGGTTCAGCCTCTTCTGTGCCTCATAACCCGCCTGTTGAGCCTCCATCTGGGTCTTCAACAAAGATATGCGATCATCCTTGTCCTTCCTGGAGGAACCGACCAGGAGCGACGACCCAAACCGACCAAACGTCCCTTCTTCTTTGGAACCGACTGAAATA
>NC_027749.1:51641487-51641712 GCF_000695525.1 Brassica oleracea var. oleracea
GTTACTGATTCAACGATTTCGTTGATTCGAACCCGGGACAAGTTGGTCGAAGCCGTCGAATCGTCATCCTCGGTTTGAAGCTGAGACACTTCTTCTTGCACCAGAGTTTGGACCAGGGTGACCACTTCCCTCACAAGACCATCATCAATCTGGCCGGTCTTCTTGTTGGTATACGCCCTCCTCATTAGGGCGAGATCATCGACCGGCTCGCCATCATTTTCTTCC
>NC_027749.1:51641736-51642087 GCF_000695525.1 Brassica oleracea var. oleracea
AATTAAAGAAACATTAGAAATTAGAAGAAATGGACAAAAAATAAAATTTCAAAGCTTAAATAATTGAAGAAAAAGCGGTTGAACTTACCATGCGATCCCCCAGAGAGGCAATAGATTGAGCACCCAAGTTATGCTTGAAGACGCCCTTCCCTTTACGGTCGCTCCTGCGGTTGGTGGAATTGGTGGAAGAATTTTCTTTCGTCTCTTCCTTATCCCAATGCGCACACAACTCCGTCCAGACCGTGTTGTTTATCAGGACTTTTTAATAAAAAATAAAAAAAATTGTTAAATAAATTAAAAAATAGTTTAAAAAATTAAAAAATTGTTTAATAAATTAAAAACAACCTTGTT
>NC_027749.1:51642169-51642530 GCF_000695525.1 Brassica oleracea var. oleracea
AATTCCAGATTGAATTCTTGCTGAAAAAAAAACACAATTAATAGAAAATTTATATTAAAAATTTAAAATATAAGTAGAAAATTAGAATACTTACCGCAAACTGACGAAACCACAGATGCTGCTTGTCGGTAGGGAAGTAAGTGAAAGTCGGATGTCCCTTGTCGGAGGCCGAGTACATCATACGGTTGATCCATGCGCTGATCCCGTTCCTAGATCGGTTGAACCTAATAAAAAGAACAAATCATGAATAATGAATCAAATTTTAATGAAAAAAATACGTTTAATTACATGTTTGACCCCGTCCATGTGGATACGGAGTGAGATAGGGAAGATGGTCACGACCGGGCTGTCGAACCAACTC
>NC_027749.1:51642686-51643551 GCF_000695525.1 Brassica oleracea var. oleracea
GACGCTGTCGAGGCCGGGTCTGATCATCATTAGACCTGTAAATTAAAAAAAACATATTTAAAAATTAGTTCTAATAATTTTAATAAATAAAAAAACATATATAAAAAAATAGTTTTTAATCACAAAAAAATAAATAGTTTAATAATTACAAAAAATAGTTTTAATAAATAAAAAATAGTTTAATAATTGCAAAAAATAGTTTTAATAAATAAAAAATAGTTTAATAATTACAAAAAATAGTTTTAATATTATTAAAAATGTTTAATAAATATAGAAATTTTATATAATATAAATATAAAAAAAAAAAAAAAAATTTAAATCCCAAATAATAGTTTTTAATCACAAAAAAAGTTTTAAAGATATTAAAAATGTTTTGTAAAATATCAAAAATCGTTTTGTAAAATATAAAAATCGAATTTATACACAAAAACCGAATTTATAAATTATAACCACAAAATTAATTAAAACTAAAAAAAAAATTCTAAATCATGTGAATACCATAATTTTACACAATCCTATCATTCACCCTAACAAAAATCTATAAATATCATTCCAAATTCATCAAATCTACTTAAAAACCTGACAAATCTAACCTAAGAGAGTGGGATAGGGTTCATACATGATGCAGTGACTGAAATTGAGGAGGATTAGGGCGGATTCGCCGGAAATCATCGAGAGAGAAGGGAGGAAACGGCGGAGAGGAAGAGAGAAATGGGGAAGAAGATCTGGTTCGACCTAATAAAATGAGGTGTCCGACGGAAAATGTCCGTCCGAATTTCTTCGGAATGGTTAAATATTTTCGTCGGAATTTCCTCGGAAATCATTAATTCAATTTTCGCGAAATATTTGGCGGCTTGGTTTACCC
>NC_027749.1:51643658-51643965 GCF_000695525.1 Brassica oleracea var. oleracea
TTTCAAAAATAATTGTAAGTATTCCCTTTACCGTTTATTAAAGTGTATATGTGTTTCTCTTATGTTGTGTGGTTTTCGTTCATGCAATCGTAAAAGTGTTTGTTATTGGGTAAAGCACCAAAGTTTGACTTCATAATCTGGTTAAGACACTTTATGAAGGTTATATACGTGTTATTCAATCCACAAAACGTTGTTTTCGGTTAATAACCCCTAGTTCCTTGGAATTTCCTCGGAATATTCCGAGGGAATTCCGAGGAAACTCTTATCTTCCTCGGAATTCCGTCGGAATATTCCGAGGAAATTCCGA
>NC_027749.1:51645885-51651825 GCF_000695525.1 Brassica oleracea var. oleracea
GAGTAAGAGGGAGAATGAAGATATGGAGTGAATGAAGAGGAAGAGGGGTGCTTGTATTTATAGTTGAAATCCTGCCGACAGACCGAGTAAATTCCGAAGGAATTCTGACGCCAACGGCTAGTTCGTCGGAATTTCCTCGGAATTTTTAAAATCCTCCAACGGTTCTCTAACGGCTATAATCTATCCTCGGAATTCATCGGTTTTTTCCGATGAATACATTTTTCCTCGGTATTCCATAAGAATATTCCGACGGATTGATATTTCCTCGGAATTCCGTCGGTATATTCCGAGAAAAATCTGAGGAAACCAAATTTTGTGTTTCCTGAGAATATCCTCGGAAATTCCTCGGGATATTCCGAGGATTTCATTTTCCGTCGGAATGTCCGTCAGAATACCGCTGTTTTCTTGTAGTGAATAAGCTTCTGCTTGAGACTTGAGAGGCAGTGAGAAACTGCTAAGATCATGATTATTGGGGGATTCTTAGAGTGGAGTTTTTAGCGGAATATAAGAACCCGTTTCTTAACTTTTAATTAAAAAAGTTAAAAACCGGCTCTTAAAACTCTTATTTAATAACCTGTTCTTAGTTTTTTTAGTTAAAAGTTAGGAGACGGGTTCTTATATTCCGTTAAAAACTTCACCCTAAGAACCCTACAATAATCATGCTCTAAGTGCAGTTGAAACTTGAGAGAAGAAGCCGATTGATATTTTCAATTTTCCAATGGGAAAGGCGATAATCTCCCTCCCATAAACATTAAACCCCAAAACTATTGTTTGTGTCAATCTGACCCAGAGAATTCGATTTAGAGCAGCGATACTGGTTCAATTGATTGCCAACTGCAATTCCGGTTCAGTTCACTCATGTCTTCTTCTTTTTTTTGTCCTATGGCTACTATTTCTTTTAAATTATATTATAATGTGGTCGACATAATAAATTTTGATTTCGAAAGGTATTATTGATCACATAGTCGGAACATGTTGATGTTTCACATATTCGAGGTATGAGGTGTGGATTATTTTGTATAATTGATTTCAAACATGTGTCTTTAATTTTGAAACATACTTATGGTATATCAAAAGATATGCATGCACTTGTAAACTTTTTTTCTTTTGGGTAACGTGTAGTAGATGGTGGTGTTACAAATAAAATCGTCATTAGCTTTGATAATGAACCTCTAATTCCATTAACAACCCACCATATACCAAATTGTTAAAAGCCAATGACGATTTGAGTTGTGTACATACACACTTCATTAATATATTTGTTGTGTGTTAATAACGTTTACCATAAACAACTCGTTAGCGTGACCACTGACCTTCGAAAGGATCTTTGTACCTTTCTTTTAAAATTGAATATAACTTAAAATTATTTAATCTTATCAATTAGTTTTTGGTTGACTTAATCGTAGATTTTTCTCTCTATTTTGCAGACCAATTTATTTTATTTTGTTCAAAGAAATTGATGGACACATGATAAATTATAATCTGTTAACTAGATTTTGATCCGCGCGAATAATTTTTCTGTTGCAAATTTTATAGAAATGTGTAAAATATTTGTAAGGTCATATTATATATTATTCAACTTTTATTACAGATTTGGGAAGCATATGAAATTTTAAGTTTTAGAGCGTTGTTCATGTTTTTCAAACGGTGACAATAAAGATATTTTTTGAATAAGTTTTATAATCATGTGGAAATATAATATGTATTGAACAATTACACTTTAATATTTTAATCCCAAATATATTGTAGAAAATGTATGCCAGATAATCTATACTATTATTTATGAAGTGATTTTGCTGATTTGTCACATTTTCCATGATTTTAACTAATTTTACTTATTTATCATATTATTATTAGTTTTTAGCTTAAATATTTAATTTATTAATTTAAATAATATATTTTTTTCCAAATTTTTAATTAATTTATTAATTTAAATAGTATACTATTTCGAAATTTCTAATTTGAATTATAATTATTTTAACTTCCACAAGTTTCTTATTAGTTTTTAGCTTAAATAATTAATTTATTCATTTAAATAATATAACTATCTTGAAATTTCTAATTGGAACTAAAATTATAATTGTTTTAACTTTCACAAGTGAAGACCAATTATTGTTTTCATGTGATGTAAGATGTTTTAAATTTTATAGTTTCATTTTTCTAATTCATTCCAAGTTGTATCGGTTATAGTTTTTTTTCATCATCCAGGTATAGTGTTTTCTGATTATTTCAATTGCTTGTGTTATCTTCGTGATATCACTTTCATTCTGATATGAACGTTCTCTTTTCAGTGGTTCAATCACTTTGTGCAGATCAAACAATATTTTTTTCTCATACAATATTATTGGTGGAGTTGTTTGCAATAAATGCTATATGAATAACATCAAAGCTTAATTCTCTCTTTAGCTTTAGATCTTTTTTTGGGTTCTTGACATCTATATTTATGTATTTGATATTTGTTTTTCTGTTTAGTTGGATTTTATGTTTTTCTTTCTTTCGCTGAGTTTAAAAGACTAGGAAGCAAATCTGTTTTGTTACATGCAGTTTGGAATTATGAATTAGTTATTCTAAATTATTTAATGGCAGTTATTTCACTTATATGTTTTATTATTGTTTAATTTATAAGAAAACTTATGCTTTGATATTAAGTTTAGAGAGTTGCTTATGTAATCATGTTATGAACATGTGTTTAATGGTTTAATCTCTAAAATGGCTAAAGTAGATATATTTTAATGAATAATTAGATTTATCATTATATAATTAACTATAATAACAATAAAACTATCATTATCTATTTTTTGTTTATTAAATGTAAACTTATGAAATATTTCGATAACTCAATGAATATATTTATCAAGTAAACCAATGAAATATTATCATTATCTGAATTTGTTTTTTTTAAGTTTTCTTCTAAATTATCATCGAACTTTATTTTTATTTAATTTTTATATGTTTTATTTTTACTTGGATTTGTGTGTTTCAATGTTTTTCGGTAATTTAATACATTTTCTGGTTCAAAAATACAAAGTAGATTAAGAGAGACCAAAAGTTCACATTCTTCGTTGTCCAAAAAAGAAGTTCACATTCTTATTTTACTTTATTGTGTGTAATATTTGATATGTAATTATGCTCTCATGGTTTCATATTTTTATAGCTTTCTTTTGTACTAAGAAGACGTAGACCGAGATAAAAATCAAAGGAAACTAAAATGATTAAGAATATAAGAATAAGTTATTGTCATTTTTAAATCATAAGAAATATATTAATAACTATTAGTAAAACGATTATGTCCGCATGTGCGGGCAAAATACCTAGTTTAAATTATATTAGACTGAAAATGGAGTTTAAACCGCGTGTTTATTTTCTAAAAAAATTCTATTAAGATTTGTTGTTTTAACAAATTTTGTAATTTATTTATTTATTTATGAGATATATAGGTTCATTCGAGAAATATATTTTGGAATTTTATGATTCTAGTTTTATCTGACCCAATAACTAAGGTGAAAATGGGCCAAAGCATAATTAATTGAAAATGTGATCAAAATTACCTGGTTAACTTTGAAAAAAAAATACATTGGTAAAAGCTTTTTACAGAAGAAAAAATTACATTTAGACATACTTTTTTACTTTCTTTTTACACTCAGACATACTTCTACCATGTAGAGTACTTTGTTTTATAAAAATGTCTCTTCTACCCTCTAACTGAAGCAATTAAAAACACAAGTTAATTAAAAATCACTTTATTCTTAAATAAATCCTAATATGATAATTTGTCTCTTTCTTTTTCATCTACACTGACGATGAATTGCAGTTGCTTAGGCGGAGATGGAAGCGGTAATAGAGATGGTAGAAAATCATCTTATGGTGGCGGAGGTCATGGTTACGGAAATGGAACTGACGAAAGTGATAGCACAAGATAGAGATGCGTATGGAGGTGCTGCTCGAGGTGGAGGCAGTCATGGAGGGGGTAGTTTTATGGTGATGGTGCTTACGGAACCGGTGAAGAAAAAAGACCCAAAAATGGAAGTAAACCATCAACCAGAGGGTATGGAGGAGGTGGCGATAGAGAAAGTGGCGGTGGAGAAACTTATGGCAAAGGTAGAACTCATGGAAGTGGTTATATCCCCATCCACCACCAGACAAGTAGATGTGTACTTGCTTCGATAATATATGTCTGATTTCTTTTATAAACCTTGAATCCAACGGTTCTAATCCAATCCCACTGTTCAATAAACCTACCTAATTAATGCCCTTATTAAATAAATGGATTATATGTATAAAATGTCGTAGCATATGTATAAAAGTACAAAATATAACACTAATCATAAAAAACAAATACCAATATATAAAATCGTAAAAATCAAACAGATTATGTTTCTCTTGCTGCAAGAATCAAAAAGTGGCCATATTACTAGAACCTGCATAGTAAAATACCCCGCCTAACTGATATATTTAACCGCTTCATTATTTCCCCCGGTTTTCAAAATATTTTTAAAAGTCTGCTCCGTTGAAATCAGAGAGGATATACGACGGTATATAGAAAAAATGAAACAAATTAGAATTAGGGTTAATTAATGTCAAGAAGGAAAACTTGGTGAGCAAGTCCCTTCATATGTATTAATGAACATCAGCAATGAACATCCATGAGGGTTTCCTTTCTTTACTAAAACTATTCATGTCTCTGATTCTCAACCAGCCGCCGAAGCTATGCTTGCGGAAACCAGTGTTGGTAAGATGCTCTCCTCTTCACCACTCTAATGGTTACTCATCTGCTTCATTGCCGCAATCACAAACCCTTCCTTTAACCATCTTCTGCGCTGATCCTTGTAGACCACATCTCGTAAGAGTCGTGTTCAGGAGGGATGGTGACATGGATGCTCTTGATTACGAGATGCCTAGTGATTTTATGGAGGTAACGAAAATGATAGGAACATCCAATGGATGGATAACGTCTTTGGTGGACGGCATTGTGCAAATCCGGGAACACCCGGGGAAGAATCCTAGACAGGTGAGAACCATTTTTTTACCTCCTCATGAAACTCTGCCTCTATGCCAAGCCCAAATGGCCACCAACGTGGCAATGTCCTCATCTTCTCCGTTGAAAGAGGACTGTGCTGTGGCTGTCAAATTCTTGGGACCTCAACTAAGCATTTGTAAACCGGCTCAAAGCAACGCCGATCGCGAGTGGATCAACATCAGAATCTCAAACCCTTGTTTCTTTTCCTCCCCTGTCATGTATTCGGAGAAAGAGGACATGTTTCGCATTGTCGGATCTGGAGGCCACCTTGTTGGATCATGGGATCTCGGCAGACACAAGTACACACCAAAGATTCAGAGACTTCAATTTCAAAACCTTCCGGAGCTGAGCAAGGCCAAGCGGGAGCTTCTGTACTCGAGCAACACAAGCGAACACTTGGTGGAGTCAAGAACCACCGGTGAAACTTTCATGGTTAAGTGGTACAAAAGGACGGCCAAGACCATCTACGGCATAGAGAGAATGGAAACAAAAGCTTTAATGGTGTTCAAGATTGACGAACAAGGTAACGCTGTTTACACTCAAGATATTGGTGATCTCTGCATTTTCCTCACACGGTCTGAATCTTTCTGTGTCCCTGCTTCCTCTGTTCGCCACATGCGTCCTAATCGCGTCAAACTCATAGATGTCGACGAAATCACTATTATCGATCTGGCTACTCAAAAGTGGAACTGATAAGAACAATTAGTTTGGACTTATGTGTTTTTTTTTCTTCTGAGGCTAGAGTCTTGTCTTTTTCTTTAAAACCTTTCAAATATCCAATCTATTTTTTTTCATATTTATTATCTGTGAGATCGTTACGCATATGCTCCTGGACAAACCTTCCTATCATCTATCACTAAAATATCAATTTGGTTATGTTTAAGCTATATTCTGTGTGTTCTTTGTGTTGTGACTTTATATAA
>NC_027749.1:51652205-51653722 GCF_000695525.1 Brassica oleracea var. oleracea
TTTCTGACCAGTTCTTCTTTATATTTATAAACAACATAATATAATGAATGAATTTTTATAGAAAAATGGATATGATAATTTTATATTTCACAGAAAATTATATTCACATATGTGTATAATAACTATTAATATCTAATAAAGTCCATACATGCTTTGTAAATTATTTATAACTATTATAAAAAATATTAAAAGAAATTATTTATCATGGCTTATCAAATCTTCTTATTAGAATCTTATAATTATTTTAAAGATCATATAAATAATTTATAAGATAAAAATAGAAAATTTGGAAATCAGTGCGAAAAATTGAAATAGAAAATATTATTCTTTAATTCAAAAAGAATTAAAAGTGATATGATAATTAATTATAAACATAAATGTGTGATTATCGCACTGTATGACAAAAATATATAAGTTAATCCTTCATTGAATATATGATAGACTATATTCACCTTAACATATAAAAACTTTGAAATTAAAATTATTTTGAAGAACATGAAGGAGACCACAGAAATTCGACAAATCATATATTGAAAATCAGAAATTAATAAACGCAAAAACAGTAAAGAGAGTTGTGTGATCCTGACAAGCCTCAACTTCAAGTGATTGGATAACGGAGACCAAGGAAGAACCAGGTAAGGTAGTAGCTCCGGTTTCCCTACTTTGAGCCACCCCTAGTGGGATGGAGGCTTGTGTGTCTTTCCAGAGTTGCGATTTTGTTTCAGCTAATTTAAGAGCGTTCATTTGATCTACATCAATATTACTAAAAACTTTGTTATTTCTTCCCTTTTAAATATACCATAAAATCCATGCAAATTGATGATCTTTCATTTGCGGATAGACCCTCCTATATAGATGATCCATATCTGCGTAAAGTGACTGTGTTGGAAAAATGTTTGGATTCATTGCAATTTAGGAACTGAAATAACAATACTAATCAATTATGACATTTATATATTTTAAAGCAATTTAGGAAAAATGACTGGTACCACTCAAATAATACGCTACCACCCGACTACACATCTCGACAACAATAATATATTGAAAACCAGATGAATTATATGATTACATGACAACATCCATGAATTATTAGTTTGTTATGTTGCTAACAACATCAACATAATTCCAATAGCCATAAAATGAAAGGAGAATTGCCAAAATAGCTTAAAACTTGATTTTAAATACCAAATTGTACTAGAAATTCAATCAAATGCAAAAGTAACCCGTAGTAAAATTACAATCATCTTCTTATGGCCAAACAAAAAACCTTAATCATTTTTACGATTATAAATCAGCAAAGTATTCTCATGTTAGTGAAGTATTCTATAAAAAAACTTTTCAAGAAGTCTTCTATGAAAAAAATTCTAAAGAAAATCTTGAAAATAATTTTTAAATTTTTGAAAAAATTATATAATATATCATATAGTAATATAATGTATTATATACTAGATGAAGAATAAAAGATTAGGCAAATATATAGCAAACTCTTATTTATTGCTCAAATAGTAGATTAGTAT
>NC_027749.1:51654973-51655591 GCF_000695525.1 Brassica oleracea var. oleracea
GATAATTGTTTACAAAATTATTTTTGATGGTGTGTTATTTTTTTCTTTTTGGTTTTCTATTAAATATTTAATTTATCTAAATTTGAATTTGGTCAGGAAAAGGATAACCTTTGATTATTTCATTCATTTTTTCCTTGGCTTGAATTTGATGAAGTAGAAAATATTTATTGCAATAATAATTGTTTTATACTATAAACAAAAAATATTTCACAACAATTGTTTTATCCTTTGTGGAATAGAAAACTCACAACAAATCACTATCATTTTACCAATAAAGTTAACCTACTGTTAAATGTCTTGAAGTTAATATTGAGAATTTTGTATACGTTTAACAAAGACAAATAGCTCATGCATTTGTTTGTTTTACGTTATCTTCTGATTATTTTCTTTTATAAGTGAAAAGAATAAAAACAGTTAGTACATTATTTAAAATCTCACTTTGGTGTTTAGAAAGGTTTTGAGAGAGAAGTACAATGTTCTTTATAAATTTGCTTAGATGATTAGGAATGAAAGCACGATATCAAATGTCTCCGTGAATTTGATTCCCTTCGTCTCCACTTCCAATTTAAAACACGCATACTTGTAGACCATAGTGATCAACTTAATGGCTAAGTGCAG
>NC_027749.1:51655677-51671536 GCF_000695525.1 Brassica oleracea var. oleracea
ATCAAACAAATTTTGATAGTATTCTTCAGATCATAGGAGTCCTAAATTTTTTGTAAGTTCTCAGAAACCTGCACAATGAAAACACATTCTAAGCCAATCAACAAAAATTAGAAAACAGATTTTATCATAGATTAAATCTACTATACATTGATTAGCATCTCTGTGATGATAATGCCGCTGATTTCTTCAAGGCCTTTGAGAGTGGTTACTTCACCTCCAACAACCATGTTTATAACAATTTCACTTTAAAGAGAAGTTTGAAATGTTAATATAGGCTTTAACGATGATGAACAAAGTAGTGTGCTTTCGAGAAAGAACTTGAAGCTAAGCAACTTGTTATACTTACCGATAATAAAACCCAGCTCTGAACTTTTTTTAAGCACCCTACCAGACAACTTTTCCTATACCGCATTCATATTGAGTTCTCGTCATAACCATCAAACCATTAATGTCTTGCAGAGAACTAATCTCATAAAAGACCACAAAAACATATCCTTTATTAACTTCTCTTAAAAAGAGAAGACGATAAGAAATTGATGTCTGTAGATTACATTTCTTGCTTTGTAGTGTATGAGAATCGGATGTATTTTTACATCCACAGCGAAAAGGAAACATTTACTTTTATAAAACAACATATAAGAAGAGCCTATAGAAATCAAAAAGACTGTGTTAGGTGATGGATTCCTTACCAACTAAGATTTTGAGAACATCCAAAACTGTATCTTTTGGCATAAGAGTTGAAAGATTCTGCAAAATCATAAACGATCAAGTTATAAGAAATCAACAGTAACTCAAAGAGCATAAGAATGTAAATTAGAAACAAACAAATTAACTGAAGGAGAATATCAAGAAACCAATAAAAATCTAAACTTTCTTAGATTGAAAACCTTATAAGATCTCAAAGAGAGAATTTTTTTAGGATGATGTTTACGGTATGAAGGATTCCCTTTTTATAGTTGCAGATGCATCTCTTCGAAGAGAGTGCAGATGCATTGAATGAGGAAGAGTGGATCGAAGAGTTAAGAAATTTGTTAATGGTAATGATTCAATGCATTCCGTAACGTTTAGGAAGAGAAGAATCCCAGTATACACGAAACGAACTGAGCTCGATGAGAGATTCTCCATGAAGATCTACCGCAAAAAAAAAAACCCATCAGAAGTCACCATTGTTGTTGAAGCTTTTCAGATATCGGAGAGGAGGTGAACCCTAACTGGTAGCTGTCGTGAGAAGAATAGCTCACAAATGGGCTGGCCTTTTGTACATTAAAACCTAAATAACCTAAGACAAAAACCCAACAGCAAGACCCATCTCGTATCTAAACAAAAACTCAACAAAGATTTTATGACAGGGACACGTGTCGTCACCACGGAGCACGACTTTATGACGTGGAATCATAGGTGGCATGCCCCAGGAGAGAGCAAACCATACTTTATATATATATTTATATATATAGATAGATTCTAGGCATGGGCATAAAATCCAGAACCCGAAATCCGAACCGAACCCGAACCGAAAAACCGATCCGTTATCCTACCCGAAATATAAAAATACCCGAACGGGTCTTGTAGGATGGTATAAAAAATATCTGAACCCGGAGTGTTATTAACCGAACCCGAACGGGTAACCCGAAAAATTCGAAATTAATAGTCAATATGAATATTTTGAAATATACATAAATATTTCAATTATTAAATTAAATATTTGTGGTAATATGATATATAATAATAAATATTAAAATCTTAATAAATGCTTTAAGTACACGATTAGTTATAAATAAGTATTTTATAATTTGATCATTGAAATAAAAAGGCTACTCTCTATAAGACAGACAATACATATATACATATTGTTTACAAATGATGTTTGTTTTCACGTTTGATTTAACATTTTATTGTTATTTTACCAATTTTATGTGTGATTGATTAATTTTTATTTAATTTAGATGTTTTTTTTATGTTTTGTTCCAAAAGTTTTGTTTTTTACTTCGGTTATATCCGAACCGAACCAATATAACCAGAATCCGTACGATATATGATTACTTTATGGGTTTTAGGACGCAATACAATTTTGAACCGAAACCCGAAGTGTTATTATCCGAACCCGATCCGTACTAAGAAAATCTTAGTATGGGACATAGGAGTGTAAACCCGAAAATCCGAAAACCCGAAAACCCCGATCCGAACGCCAACGGGTACCCGAACGTCCATGCCTAATAAATTCCGTCATCCATGTTATAGGTCGTCGTTTAAGACCGACTTTCCTATTTATATTTCTGTTGAATATTTTTAACCATTTAAATTTTAACTAGTACTCAAAATTTAATCGTTTAAACACTATTCAATACATTAACATAACACTACGTTCCAGTTAATGACCATCGCATATTACGCTATATTAATTTCCCTAATTAGTAGTATAATTCTTTTTTTACTTTGAAAAGCTGTAAAAAATATTTATAAGCAAAATTAGAGAGTGTTTGTTTAAAATTAACATAGGAGTTTTCCGAACAAAATTAATAAGATCTGGATAAATTGTAGGTTAATGAAAGAACCCTGTCATCAACTTTTTTGTCCTCTTCAAGCATGGTTCACATTTAAAAGCAAAGAATATATATAACATGATTTTCTGTCTGTCCAAAACAGCGCACTGTGTCAGTTTTTTTCAGGGTTTTCAAAAACTTAAAGGAAGGTATTAATGGCTATTTCATGAAACATTTATGTGTTCATAACAACTGAAAAGCTTATATAGTGCCTTTAATGTTGTTAATATTCCCTTCATCATAAAATAACATTACAAATTGTCATGTGATCGTTTAATTTATTATGTGCATGGATGGTCTCATGTGATACGATGTTATATAGGGCACAAGAATTAATGAGTTAAAATATTAGTTTTCCAATAAAATAGTTTCGAAAAGAAAAGGACATATTATCCACATATGGTACAACCCTATACCTGTGTATTTAGGCCTGGGACTTTTATCCGAGATCCGGATTCGATCCGAGATTCGATCCGGATCCGACCCGAAAATCCGGATATCCGGATAATAAAATGTTGGATCCGTCAAAGCCGGATCCGGATCCGGATATCTTAATTTTTAAGTCCGGATATCCGGATCCGTAAGTTTTATTAATAAATATTTCAAAACTAGTAATATCTATATATAAAAATTAATTTTATTTAATATATTTTCATTTTTATAATAATATATATAAATTTTATGTAAATTTTATAATATTATACATAGAAATAATTAAAGACATTATATATATATTTTTTAAATTATTGTTAATATTTTATATATATATATATTAATATTATTTTTTATTTATTTTAAGGATCCAAATCCGGATCCGGATAAGGATAGTAAAATTATGGATCCGCCGGATAAGGATCCGGATCCGGATACCTTAAAATTGTCCGGATATCCGATCCGTCCCAGGCCTATGTGTATTGTCACCATATGCATAAAATATAGGCCTAATAAAATATAGGTATTCTCTCATATGGTGTATCATATCAATGTTTATCATTTGGTATTGTCGTTTTTGTTACTTTAAACGCCTGAGTCAATTTATATGCTTAGTGACTGTATCTGTATATTGTGGTTCATTTACTGCACATGACTTATGCGTGTGATTTAAAAATACATCATGCTCGATTGATCGTCCATCCCATAACATGCTGATTTGAAAGACAACAGAAAATAAAACACATTACTTATCGACGAAAGTACTATCATGACTAAAGAGAAAATGACTATCGGAATTATATGATAATCCACAATTTTGCTGAAACCTATCAAATGATAATTTTTTTGGGCATTTCAACAATTTAATGGGTATCTGTACGTACGATTATATGTACATTTAGATATGCTTGCTATTTACAGATTTGTAGAAACTAAAACATTTTTAAAGATATATAAATAGTTTGTTTAAAGTTTACCTGCAAAAATAGTTTCCCCAAAAAATACAATAAAAACTAGATTAAAGAAATAATCTAAAATATTTTCATCAAGTTTTCTTTTTGTTCACCGGTGAATATAGTAAAAACTTTGATTCGATACAGACCTTTTAAAGAAAAAGAAGACTACAATCTGCATTTAGGAAAATGCTTGTTTACTTGCCATCTTCAGATATTTTCTTTTATGCCCCCTATAATCGTAACGATATTAACCTCTTATCATTCTCAGCTTAAACAGCAGCTTAAGCCATTTTATTTTCTTATTGATGTTCAATCAATGATAATAAAACATTATTATAACCTATTGATGTATAGTTTCATAACATCATTTAATGTATTAGTACATTGTACCGTTACGATGTTGTTTAGGGCACAATATATAGTGATATCGATCGTTTCCAATAAAAGATGTTTCTAAAAAGAAGAGACAAATTATATATAACTATAGCTGCCACCTCAAAAGGTAATCATCTTTGGGACCATATACATAGATAAGTATTCTTTCGCAGGGATATTAAACTATCAATGCGAAAATGCCTGGTTTTTCTTTATGTAATATCGATTCTTGTTACCTTAATTCCTGAATTGTTACTCAAAATACTGGTTTTTTTAAACACTACAATACTAGTTACGTTTCCAGTTTTAACTAACATCATCTAGTTTCTTCACTACTAAGACATTTGGGATTTTTTTCAAAAAAAAAAAAGAAGACATTTTGGATTATAAAATAACACACTAACGTATGAATATGTATATATACTGTATTAACATGGGCAGAGCAAAGATGCTTTACTGACACGAGTCTGCCCAGGGTCAAATGTATGTAAATCATGGCACTGACTGTCAACACAACGTTGATAGATAAAGTTAGATATAGTAATATATATATATATTCATTTGACCAAAAAGTAATATATATTCAAAATTTTATTTTTTATCTCTACAAAAATTTAAAATCGGTCAGAGAAGTTATAAACGGTCAATCAATCACGTCAGAGAGCTACAAAATAAATAATACTTCTAAACATTCACCAAACAAGAAATTCACCAGTAAGGAAACTTTTGTGTTCCTACTTTCTAATCTGATCATTATATTTTAAAAAGCCAAACAAAAGTATATCCCTTGAATTCTATCAGTATAAAACCGGGTCTTTCATATATTAAAAGTTTCTAATTGCTAAACAAGTTCATAGAAATATAAATATGTTTCGTAAAACTGAGCAGCGAGGAGCTCATATTATTTCTAAACACACTACTAAACGGCTCAAACCATTTATTTTTGTTAATATTAGTTAATATCAAATAACATCGCAAACTGTTGATGGACAGACAGTTTATGTGATCATTTAACTTAGTATGTGCATGGTCCCATTCGATGTTGTTTAGGGTACAAGAACTGCTGTGTTTTTTTTTGGTGCACACACGAACTACTGTGTTAGAAAAAACTTTTTGTCCAATAAAACGATTCGGAAAAGAAAAGGACAAATTTATCCACATATGGCACACCATATAATGCATACTGTCACCATTTATATAAGTATGCACTCATGAGGAGCATCATATCGATGACTGACCATTTTATTGTCGACAATTTTGTTACTTAAATTCTTGAATCAGTTTTATATGCACGGTGAGTATATACTTATATATTATGGTCTACTTACTGCACATGATTTATGTGTGTGATTTAAAATTATATATATAATACTAGTTTATCCACAACATGCTAATTTGAAAACTCATAGAAAGTAGAACGCACAGTGCCTAGGCTATGACTAATTGGAATTATGTTACAGGTCATATATATATAAAGACTTTGCAAAAATTAATATATTTTTGGGGTATTTTAACAATAATATGAGTATCTGTTGGATTTATATGGACTTAGTACTTATGTGATTTATCGAAATTTAAACTAGTTAACTGATGTATAAATATTTTGTTTTATATTTTGAGAAAAAATATTCTGGGAGTATTAATGTCATGTTTTTCATTCGAGTATCGATTCTTGTTAGTTGTTTTATACTTTAAATTCCTGAAGTATTACTCAAAAGTCAAAACTAATGCTAACTACATATCCAAATTTAGATAACGTGTTTTTTTTTTGATGTTGCTCAAAAAAAGATAATCCAGAATGTCTTAGCAGTGAAAAAAATAGATATCCAAATTTAGATAACGTTTTTTTTTTAATGTTGCTAAAAAAGATAACTTTTTCACTGGTAAGACATTTTGGATTACATATAATAGACACAGATATATATATATATATATATATATAACTTTATCAAGTAAGTCCATCTACACGAGCAAAGACATTATGCATTACTAGCTGAGTTTCCACACGGAAATATGTCTGCCCGGGGCCGAGTGTAACACATGGCATGATGTCTTAAGTGTTACAAAAAAAAAACAGTGACATTTAAATTTTATTTATTTTTAATATCATTACAAAACTCTTAAAATGTAAGAAGTTATAGATGGTCAAGCAATCATGTCAGATTATGTATGGTCTCTTCTTTTATGTTATTAAAGTAAAAACAAATTATATTTCCAGAACATTCACCAAAACGGAAATTTACATGCTAGAAAACTTTACGTTCCTACTTTCTGGTTTGGTCATATTAATATATTTTTTTTCTGAGAAAAAGTCATATTAACTCTACAAGCCAAAAAGTATCACTTATCGTCTATAATTCTTTTTTACTGTTGATAAAAGCCAAGGTGAAAAAAATCTAATTTTACCTCTGAGGTCAAATATCACTTATCGTCTATAATTCATACATTTTCATTAGGTCTGCTTTTTCTCTCTCTCACTCTCATACTCTCTCCCACACACACCTCTCAAGATGAATTCATCTTTGAGTTTGTTGAATCATTTTCCGTTTCCCATTTCCACAAAGCCACTAACCGTTTCGTTTCGTTCAAAGAGGTCTAGCCTCCGTGTTGGCATAACAAAACGTGAGAGGAGGCTGTTTAAGAGAAAAAGAGATGAAGTGGAGAGTTTCATTGAGAAAACGGTTGCTAACCTCTCAAAGGAAGACAAAAAGCAAGAAATCAGCGCTTGGATTAACAAGAATCTGCAGGGTAAGGAGAAGAAGAAGCAAGAAACAATCGAGTTTGGTGACATATTAGGAAGCTCAAAGTTTGATCTCACGCTGTTCATGCTAACTGCCATTGGAGTGAAGATACCCGAAGAAATGGAGTTAACGAAGGAAGTGAAGAATCCGGCACCGGCTAGGAAAGACCGCATGGAAAAGAAGAAGGAGGAAGCGACAGCCTTTAAAGAGTACTATACGAAGATTGCAGATGCTCAGAAGCTCAAAGACGATGAGGAAGCCGAGAAATTTTATGAAGAAGAAAAGGCAAGGCTCAATGCAGAATCGGCGAGTAAACACCCGGTGGAGGAGAGAAAGGCGGAACATACAAAGAGTGAAGACTATGAAGACCTTGCCGATGATGCTGAGAAACTCAAAGAAGATGAAGAAGAAGCAAGATTGCTTATTGCAGCAGTTGTGTTGTTCATGGGATTGAAGAAGCTTGGTCTTTAAGCATCGGTTTAATGGGTTATCTTTGTTTAAGCATCGGCTTAGTGGGTTATCTTTGTTAAGTGTTTTCTCTTTTCTTTGTTAGGAATTTGCTTTTAATTAAGTTCTAAGTATCGTTCGGTTAGTTGTTCAATGTCAGGAATGTTTATGAATTATCGGTTTGGTTTTTAATTAAGTTGGATGTTTTCTTTCCTTTTTTTTTTGTAAGAAGTTGGATGTTTTCTTTTAAGTACTTTCTCTGTTTGTTTTTTTTTTTGGTTAAGGTTTAAACTATAAACTAACTGTTCCATTTATCATTTGGTAACTTGCTTTAAACCTTATTAGCTAAAACGAAGCCAAACCTTTTCTTGGTTCACCTTAGATCCATTTTTTTTTTGGAAATTGGTGACCCATAATTTAAATCCAATAACCTTAAACATTAATCTCAAGAAAAAGTTACAAACTTCGAATATTAAAATCAGTTACATTAATTATGGATTCAAAAGTGGTCCAAGTTGTTTATTTTTAGTTGACGATGAAGAATGAGGAATCATAAGACGGTAGACGAATGAAAGAGCAGTAGAGAGGGTGACGCATACGGCCAGCCACCGGCGTCTAGATCCATGGATTCTGGTGTTTGTCACAATGTTCGTGTCTGCAGGGAATTAAGCGGCTAGAGCGAACGTGAATCTAAACTCACTATGTAGACAGTATTAGACTTTTGGATGAGGGTTTTAATATTGGCAGTTCATATAGAAGAAAAGTGGCTTATGTAACTACTAATAGAATATTATATGATAGTCTTGCAACACGCACAAGAGGCAATGATTCATTATACAAATTGAGGTGATATTCCTTCTCGTCAGGGTTGTGGCCTTGGGAGAAGAGAAACCGAGACCCATGATCTCTTGAGGCTACTTTCTCTTTTTCACTAAGCTACTTTCTTATTCCTCTTCTCTACTCATTTCAGACTTTTATATCTCTGTTTGGCTTCATTTAAACACTCTTTTGCTGTCACAGGAAGCTCTGGTCTGGACATTGTTCACGTTTGTTGTAAAGAAGATCAAGAAAGCATTTCCATAAATTCCATCTATTTGGCCTTACAAAAATTACCAAAAGATTTAATAAAACATATCATCAGCGTTTAGCCTGACCACAACCCATGATAGAAGAAGGCAAATTAGCAACCCTATCGATCCCAGACTCGAACACAATCCTCATTCCCATGAAAAAATGCGACTCAATATGGCAGTGAAACGCCCAAACGCCAGGATTATCCGCTCTAAAACGCAGAGCGGTCCAGCCATACGGTTGTACCGCAACCGTGTTTTTCATAATCGGGTCGACCAGATTATACCATACCCAAGCACCCAAAAATCATGACCGTGTAAATGCCACGGGTGCGTTTCACTATTGTTAACGCTCATCGTATTAGCGTTCTGTAAAACCACGTCCACAGTGGAGTTGAACTTCAAGCGGTAGATACCGTCGCTCATCGTGGCGTTAGCGTTTGAGGGTACGGCAAATATGTCGTAGCTTTTAGAATCGTAACTCTCCGGCGGCGTGAAACGCCAGTCAAATGCGTTTGTGAGATTATGCTTTGATGCGATTAAGTATGGCGTTGTAGGGTGTTGGTAGGAAACGTTGTTGACCTACCACCGCATGTATCCGTTAACTTTGCTCTGTGTATTCAAGAGCACAATCACTTTGTCCGAATTCTCCGGCGGCGCGTGCAAGAATCCTTTACGTGCCTTGATTGCTACGCTTTGTGCAAGACGGTGGCGCGTGTCGTTCCATGCCGGCCGAAAATTGGAGGATGCCGGCGTCGGAGGATGCTTACGTGGGTGATTCGGGTGGTAGTTGAGTACAGCTGTTGCTGGTGGAGTTTTCTCTGGACGGCTAACGATGCTTGTGGTGATCCAATAGTTTCGGCTAGGGTTTTGATCTGCCTTGAGAAGCACGGAATAAGTTTCTCCGGAGTATATGAAGAGATTCCTCACAGTGAATGGTTCAACGTAGTGTCCATCGGCTTCGACTACCGTCAAGTTATGTCCCTGAAGTTCAATTTCACTCATAAAAACAGAATGGAACGAAAATGGTTGCTTGCATTACAAGCTAGGTCACCTCGATTTGGAAACTGAGAGCAGAGAGAGACGTCAAGCTACCAATACGAAGCCGGTATGTCTTCCCGGGGATCACCGTGAGGACAAGACGTGAACAGTCAGCGTGTGAAGCGTTATATACTTCAGCTTCCGAGCGCTGAGGAGTCATCAGGTTGTTTGTGCAGTTGAATCTTCCTCTTCCTTGTATCATAAGCGACTGATATTTCAACATCCAAAAAAAACAATTAGGTCGCTCAAAAACTAAGAATCTGACTTATATGGAGATTCATTCACCTGTGGCTCACCAACCCATTTAAAGGGTATGGATGCTAAACCGGTCGCTTTCTCGGACATGCCTTTGTGATACCAATCGGTTAACAAAAGGCTCCGGTCATAATCGTATGTAAACGGTTCAGGTTCTGTACTTGGAGGAGAAACTCGAATCATTCCTATTAGTCCAGATTCTCTCTGCATCCCATAGTGTGAATGATACATGTATGTCCCAGGCTACAGAGCAAATTACAATAAAATAAAAACGTAACACAAAATTA
The DNA here is from genome assembly GCF_000695525.1 of Brassica oleracea var. oleracea. Classification (NCBI taxonomy): domain Eukaryota; kingdom Viridiplantae; phylum Streptophyta; class Magnoliopsida; order Brassicales; family Brassicaceae; genus Brassica; species Brassica oleracea. The sequence continues at coordinate 51,665,822 of NC_027749.1, forward strand.
ACATACAAAAATAAAGAAGGATTGATAATTAATTTGCGAGTTTATGATTTTTTTTTACTCTATCAACGACGAACTGGTATGTGAAGATTTGGACATTGAGTAACACCTTCTACTCCATCAAACCATGGTGTCCCAATCTGAAACCAAAATCAAACATTACAAGTATTCATCGAATGTTGTGATATGTTTCTTGAAAAAAATTGTGCTCCTTGAGGCTGATGTATCCGTTCAAGAGTTGTATCAAACTGCACGGAGACTGAGAAATTTATAGATAAATTATTGTACCGTTGGATCTCTATTATTCCTTTGAAATAAATATCTCCTCCTGCAATAAATTATTGTACCGTTAAAATAAATATCTCCTCCTGCAGTAAATTATTGTACCGTTGAATAAATATTTCCTTTAGAAAAGTATTAGTATTTCTGTAGGAGGAGATATTTATTTCAAAGGAATAATAGAGATCCAACGGTACAATAATCCAACGGTTGGATATTTATTATTTCTTTTAATTTATTTTTTAAATAAACTACAATAGATCTTTTTTTGTGTGTCAATACTCTTGTTTTTATACAATACTGACATGTATCTATAGAGATTTCAATTTCAGATTCACATGAAAATATTACCTGTTTTTTGTTTGATATACATATATATCGAATCATTCCTATTAATCCAGATTATCTCTGCATCCCATAGTGTGAATGATACATGTATGTCCCAGGCTACAGAGCAAATTACAATAAAATAAAAACGTAACACAAAATTAACATACAAAAATAAAGAAGGATTGATAATTAATTTGCGAGTTTATGATTTTTTTTTTACTCTATCAACGACGAAATGGTATGTGAAGATTTCTCCAGGAAGAATTGGACATTGAGTAACACCTTCTACTCCATCAAACCATGGTGTCCCAATCTGAAACTAAAATCAAACATTACAAGTATTCATTGAATGTTTTTTTTTGAACTGAATTATTCATTAAAGGTATCAAGTATTCATCGAATGTTGTGATATGTTTCTTGAAAAAAAGGCATATTAAAACCGTATAAAATTTCGACTTTTCTCAACAAAATAAATAGAATAGAATATCATATGTACCTCATCAACTTTTCAAGTCATAAAAGTCGAGTGTGTTTGATGCTTCTACACGGCTTTCAACTTTTGCTTTAGCAATCCCATAATAGTTATACTCTTAATATTAAGTTTCATAAAATTGGAGCAGCTAACTAAATTGGGACATTTATAAATTTATTAATCCTCAATCTATGTAAACAACGATTAATCTCCGATACGATTTGTTAAGAATGTGTTTTTAATCCCACTAAAACATATTTTCACGCTCGTGTTTTTGAAAACTTCTGATTGTGTTAGCTTTAAAGTTAAAGACTATTTTAAAAAAGGGCATCCTTGGTGGATCGAATCACTAAAGCGATAACATTACACGATTTGTGAAATTTGCTAGATGTACATAATTCCAAATAATTATTAACAATAAAAGATCAAATTTGAATGGTTTTGGTCCAATTGAAGCTTATAAGGGTCAAGGACTCAAGAAAATCGTTTCAACCAAGTACAAGCATTAATTGATTAGCTTGCTCATGGTTACTATTTTAAAAATATAAGTGAAATCAATGATGCACCATGGTATTAAGGCTTCGAATGGTAACAGCGGGTTGGGCGGTGCGGGACAAGCGGATTGGTTAATGCGGTGCGGTTTAAGTGTGGTTTATGTCAGAGAAACGCATACTGTGGGACAAGTGCGCTTAGTCTAAAAGAAGCAGTTTAAAAAAATATGTGAATGGTGACCAAAATAATAAAAAATACGGAAAAATGCTTGAATGGTGTTTATAAACTAAATAGTGCTAAAAAAATATAAACTAAAATATTCTACTTGATATTATAAATATATTTTACATATTTTTAAAGTACAAATAAATTACAATCAGAAAATAAGTTTATTTTATTGATTTTCTCATAACATATTTGCAATATTATCTATTATTGCCTCATATGACATTCATCTGCTACCTCAACTGTTTCCAAATCATCCAAATCGGTATAAAAATCAGTCTTTCCTTATGTGTTGAATCTTCATGTCTCTGCCATTATTTAAGCAAAATATGTATCTGAAAAATTATGTCGGTATTGAGGTACGGTTTAAGTGCGGTTTATGCGAGAGAAATGCATACTGCAGGACAACTACAGTTCATCTAAAAAGCAATCAAAACAGTATATGATGGTAAAATCTATAATAACTTCAGCGGGATACATATAATAATATTTATATTTTATAAATTAAAAATTTAATGATAAAAATATGATTTAAATAAATATTTTATTTATCATAAACTTATATATCTTAACCCGTCAAATTATATTTACGTTTTTTGTTTAATATATAAAGACTGCCAAAGTTGTGTATATTATCTTTAAACAAAATTAAATAAATTATATTTTTTATAATTAAAAAATTATACTAGTGTAACCAAAGTTAATTTTATTACCCAAATAATAAACACTTAAACTTTAGTTTTTGTAAAGTGAATGCATTTGTATTTTTATATATATGTTAGTAATTAAAAGTAATATTAAAAAAACTTTATATGTATTATTGTATCTCTAACCACACCTAATCACACCTAATTACCATCTTGTCAATTGAGGGTGCAAAGTACAATTACATCCCACACTTTATTTTCTGTTTTTTTATTTATTTTTTAAAACAAAATAAAATCAAAAAGTTTAGTTGAATGGTAATTCATTATCTCTCCCACACTGCGTTCTTCCCATCCCGCACAAAACATTCGGAGCCTAAGTATCATTTGTTAACTATCACCATTCAACTACTTGGTAAAATAAAAAAGTCCCTAGAAAACGTCACGCAAAGATCCTTTAGTAAGCAGACTCCTAGGTCTCTTGGTGCACAAAAATGTCTCTTAATATAATACACTTCATCTATTTCAAAATGATGCATAATTTAAAATTTTTGTATATATAAATACAACATATTAAACTGTAGTTATAAATATATTTTCCATAATTCTAAACTAATACCCCCTCAGTTTTTAATATAAGTCGTTTTAATTATTTTTTTATTTTTTTAAAAAAATATTATTAATTATTTCTCTAACCACAATTCAATCAATAATAAAATAAAATGTATATTATCTTTGGTTATATAACATTAACTTGTTAATAAATTTTACATAGAAATTTGAAAATTTCATCCAATTTGGAACATAAAATTTCTTCTAAAATGTTATCTATTAAAAAAATGGAAAGAGTAAAATTTTAATAAATGCAATTATTTTTCTGAAGTTTACAATTATAATCATTATTAATTCATAAAAGTTGTACATTGAAAATATAAAAATCATCTTTTAAAATACTTTTTTCTAAAAGGGAGGGAGTATCGTTTTGTGTTATCAACAAATTAAAGCCCATTATTACCATATCGTTTGGATGTTTCATAGTACAGATTACATTTCATAAAAAAATGACTACATTCTTCTTCTCAAAACTAAACTAAGTTGTTTCATATTTCTAGTGAACTAAAAGTTCTCTGATCCTATAAATTTCCCTATTGTTTCATTAACAACCCTATTTTTTGGTTTGGATAAAGAAAAAGCAAAGATTCTTACGTACCCTGCACAGCAAAATTTTCTCCATGAAGCTAAATAACCATCAAAGTAACCTCCAACACGAACATACAGTTAGCTTATATCAGAGGTAATAAACCCCAAAATCCAAAATATATATACACATACTTTTGATTTACAAATCGATAAGAAAAAAAAACAAAAATTGATATGGAGATCCAAACATTTCCCAACGGAATCGTATTCTTTGATCTAGAAACTAACGTACCAAACAAAACAGGACAACATTTTCACATCCTAGAGTTTGGTGCCATCATCGTATGTCCAAGAAAACTCGAGGAGCTAGAGAGCTTCACAACGCTTATACAACCCAAAGACCTGTCAGTGGCCTCATTACGATCGTCTAGGTTAGATGGAATCACGAAGGCTAAGGTCACAGACGCACCAAGTTTCGAAGATGTGGCTGAGAAGATCTATGGTTTGTTGAATGGTCGGATTTGGGCAGGTCATAACATTATAAGATTCGATTGCGTTAGGATTAAAGAAGCTTTTGCTGAGATCGGTAAAGCTGCGCCTGAACCCTCAGGGATCATTGATTCTTTGGGTTTATTAAGTGACAAGTTTGGCAAAAGAGCTGGCAACATGAAGGTACCATGCAAATCCTATGTCATATTTCAAAAAGATGATTGATTAGAAATATAAGGCTTTTTTTAAAGAAATATAAGGCTTTATTATAAGAATCATAGTATACAATTTTTATTTTGATAAAAGTGAATTTACATCTCTTAAACCAAATATTATATAAAGTTAAAAAAAACAAATATTATAGTATTTAAACAAATACAAATCCTTCTGTTTATTACAATATATTTTGTAAAATTATCAACTATATCAATATAAGATTTAAAAATTTATGACACATCAATCTATTCAGAACAACAAACGTATCCATTTATCAAGCTTGCTTCATATTCTGTTGTAGATGGCAAGTTTGGCTGCCTATTTTAGTCTTGGAGTGCAAAAACACAGGTACCTTAATCATATTTGTGTGTCTTAATGTGACGTTGTTTGTAAGATAATCTTATTACATATATATGTTGATAATTGCAGGAGTCTTGACGATGTTCGAATGAATTTAGAGGTCCTCAACAGTGCTTTTCTTGGTATGTCGTATCCTCAGAATTCTTCTCTTATCTTTTGTCTTAAATTTTATTTATTCTTTTTACATTACCTATACATATCAAATAACTTTGTATATATATATATATTGTACACATCTATATATATATTGTACATATCTATATAGGAATCTACACTTCCGAATCAATTAGAGGGAAAGTGGCAAAGTTCTTCAAAGATCAGGACAAGAAGTCGAAGTCATCGCCAAATAGCCCAAAAAGCAATGCCTTACACGAAGGGTAGTAGTCTCGGGAAGGTAATAGAGTTTCTTCCTTTTAAGTTATAACACATTCATATTACTAAGATTTTGCTATTTTTCAGTTTAAAGTGTTCTTGTTTATATAATATACAGATGGCACAGAATATGAAGAATATCTTAAACAAAGCTCAAGGCACCCAAACTCTTCAAAGCTTGATTAGACATTCTCATTCTTTGCTTAGATGATTATTTGCATCCCTTGGTGGTTGTTATTTTTTTTTTATAATTTGAAAAATGAATTTCATTGTATATATTGCACATTTGTGTTTATGTTCACTGGCTATACTGCCAAAAAAATTATTAGAAAACTATTTATATTATGATTCACACTGTATTGCTAAGTGATTTTAACGCCATATGAAAAGATCGTTGTAGAAGTACTCTAGCAAATGTTATTCATTCAAGCATCAATCATTCATATTTAATTGAACCCACAAATGACGAAACTTGGAAACAGGTTGTCCGTTTTCACTTTTCAATGTGAAAACAATTACGATGCACAATACCTGTGAGGTCTTTCTCTTAGCTGCTCCAATAATCTTGGATCTTGTTCTCCTTGCGAAACTCAGCAACAGGATTCGGTTCAGGAAGAGGTTCATTGGTTCACAAAACAAGTTATTACATGTTTTCATTTCAGTGAACCGTGATTTTGGGTCCTTTTTTGGAGGGGAAGT
>NC_027749.1:51673655-51674579 GCF_000695525.1 Brassica oleracea var. oleracea
TTTTCTAGAGAAACGGAGACAACAAAGGTTTCAAACCTCTTTGACCTTTATCATATGCTAGTGAAGGTTGCAATTATGCATTAAAACCGTATTTTTATATTTTTACATATTTCTCAAAATTTGTGGGTTTACCCTACGAAAATACTGATTTTTCTGTACACGCTCTAAATTTTGAAACCTATGATCATTAGGTTTGTTTTAAAATTTCTAAACACATTCTACGTTTGTATTAATGTATATTAAACTCTCTTTCATGGTACATGGACATCGTTTTAATTTTTTGTCAATTAATTTAGTAAAACTTCATAATGCTCCCTTAATTGGTGGACTAACCACTATAAAATCGTTATTTTCTAGAGAAATGGAGACAATAAGGGTTTCAAACCTCTTTGAAATTTATCATATGCTAGTGAAGGATGCAATTATGCATTAAAACAGTATTTTCATATTTTTGAGTTTTTCTCAAAATCTGTGGGTTAACCCCCCCTACGAAAATATTAAATTTTTCTGTATAAGTTCTATATACTGAAGCACATGATTTTTGTGTTGTTTAAAAATTTCTAAACACATTCTACATTTGTATTAATGTACATCAAACTCTCTTTCATGGTACATGGGCATCGTTTTAATATTTTTTCAATTAATTTAGTTAAACATCATAATACTCCCTAAATTGGTGGACTAATCATTGTAAAATCGTTATTTTCTAGAGAAACGGAGACAACAAAGGTTCCAAACCTCTTTGACCTTTATCATATGCTAGTGAAGGTTGCAATTATGCATTAAAACCGTATTTTTATATTTTTACATATTTCTCAAAATTTGTGGGTTTACCCTACGAAAATACTGATTTTTCTGTACACGCTCTAAATTTTGAAACCTATGATCTTTAGTGTTGTTTTAAAATTTCTAAACACATTCTAC
>NC_027749.1:51674777-51677428 GCF_000695525.1 Brassica oleracea var. oleracea
TTTTCGTATTTTTGTATCTTTCTCAAAATTTATGGGTTAACCCCTACGAAAATCCTGATTTTTGGGTTAACGCTCTAAATTTTGAAGCCTATGATCTTTAGTGTTGTTTTAAAATTTCTAAACACATTCTACGTTTGTATTAATGTATATTAAACTCTCTTTCATGGTACATGGACATCGTTTTAATTTTTTGTCAATTAATTTAGTAAAACTTCATAATGCTCCCTTAATTGGTGGACTAACCACTATAAAATCGTTATTTTCTAGAAAAACAAAGACAACAACGGTTCCGAACCTCTTTGACATTTATCATATGCTAGTGAAGGATGCAATTATGCATTAAAACAGTATTTTTATATTTTTGTATTTTTCTCAAAATTTGTTGGTTAACCCCTGCGAAAAGACTGATTTTTCTGTAAACGCTCTAAATTTTGAAGCATATGATCTTTAGTGCTGTTTTAAAATTTCTAAACACATTTTATATTTTTATTAATGAATATCAAACTCTCTTTCAAGGTACATGGGCATCGTTTTAATTTTTTTTCAATTAATTTAGTTAAACATCATAATACTCCTTAAATTGGTGGACTAATCACTATAAAATCATTATTTTCTAGAGAAACGGAGACAACAAAGGTTCCAAACCTCTTTGACCTTTATCATATGCTAGAGAAGGATGCAATTATGCATTAAAATAGTATTTTCATACTTTTGTATAATTCTCAAAATTTGTGGGTTAACCCCCTACGAAAATACTGATTATTCTATAAACGCTCTAAATTTTTAAGCATATGATCTTTAGTGTTGTTTTTAAAATTTCTAAACACGTTCTACATTTGTATTAATGAATATCAAACTCTCTTTCAAGGTACATGGGCATCGTTTTAATTTTTTTTCAATTAATTTAGTTAAACATCATAATACTCACTAAATTGGTGGACTAATCACTATAAAATCGTTGTTTTCTAGAGAAACGGAGACAACAAAGGTTCCAAACCTCTATGACCTTTATCATATGCTAGTGAAAGATGCAATTATGCATTAAAACATTATTTCATATTTTTGATTTTTTTCTCAAAATATGTGGGTCCCTTACGAAAATACTGAATTTTTCTGTATACGCTCTATATACTGAAGCCTATGATATTTAGTGTTGTTTTAAAATTACTAAACACATTCTACATTTGTATTAATGTATATCAAACTCTATTTCAAGGTACATGGGCATCGTTTTAAAATTTTGTCAATTAATTTAGTAAAACTTCATAATACTCCCTAAATTGGTGGACTAACCACTATAAAATCGCTATTTTCTAGAGAAACGGAGACAACAAAGGTTCCAAACCTTTTTAACCTTTATCATATGCAAGTGAATGATGCAATTATGCATTAAAACATAATTTTCATATTTTGAATATTTCTCAAAATCTGTGGGTACTCCCTAAATTGATGGACTAACCACTATAAAATCGTTATTCTCTAGAGAAACGGAGACAACAAAGGTTCAAAACCTCTTTTACCTTTATCATATGCTAGTGAAGGATGAAATTATGCATTAAAACAGTATTTTCATATTTTTGAATATTTTTCAAAATATGTGGGTAACCCCCTACGAAAATACTGAATTTTTCTGTAAACGCTCTAAATACAAAAGCCTACGATCTTTACTGTTGTTTTAAAATTTCTAAACACATTTTACATTTGTATTAATGTATATCAAACTCTATTTCAAGGTACATGGGCATCGTTTTAAAATTTTGTCAATTAATTTAGTAAAACTTCATAATACTCCCTAAATTGGTGGACTAACCACTATAAAATCGTTATTTTCTAGAAAAACGACGACAACAAACGTTCCAAACCTCTTTGACCTTTATCATATGCTAGTGAAGGATGAAATTATGCTTTAAAACATTATTTTCATATTTTTGAATTTTTCTCAAAATTTGTGGGTTAACAACCTCTACGAAAATACAGAATTTTTCTGTAAACGCTCTATATACTGAAGCTTATGTTCTTTAGTGTTGGTTTAAAATTTCTAAACACATTCTACATTTTTATTAATATATATCAAACTCTCTTTCATGGTACATGGGCATCGTTTTAATCTTTTCTCAATTAATTTATTAAAACATCATAATACTCCCTAAATTCGTGGACTAACCACTATAAAATCGTTATTCCCTAGAGAAACGGAGACAACAAACTTTCCAAACCTCTTTGACCTTTATCCTATGCTAGTGAAGGATGCAATTATGCATTAAAACATTATTTTCATATTTTTGAATTTTTCTCAAAATTTGTGGGTTAACCCCTACGTAAATACTGAATTTTTCTGTAAACGCTCTATATACTGAAGCCTATGATATTTAGTGTTGTTTAAAAATTACTAAACACATTCTACATTTGTATTAATGTATATCAAACTCTCTTTCATGGTACATGGGCATCGTTTTAATTTTTTGTCAATTAATTTAGTAAAACATCATAATACTCCCTAAATTTGTGGACTAACCACTGTAAAATCGTTATTTTCTAGAGAAACAGACACAACAAGGGTTCCAAACCTCTTTGACGTTTATCATATGCTAGTGAAGGATGCAATTATGCATTAAAACAGTATTTTCATATTTTTGAATTTTTCTCAAAAT
>NC_027749.1:51677524-51677905 GCF_000695525.1 Brassica oleracea var. oleracea
TATTAATGTATATCAAACTCTCTTTCATGGTACAGGGGCATCGTTTCAATTTTTTGTAAATTAATTTAGTAAAACATCATAATACTCCCTAAATTGGTGGAGTAACCGCTACAAATCGTTATTTTCTAGAGAAACAAAGACAACAAGGGTTCCAAACCTCTTTGACCTTTATCATATGCTAGTGGAGGATGCAATTATGCATTAAAACAGTATTTTCATATTTTTGTATATTTCTCAAAATTTGTGGGTCTAACTTAGCCCCAACGAAAATACTGATTTTTCTGTAAACGCTCGAAATTTTGAAGCATATGATCTTTGGTGTTGTTTTAAAATTTCTAAACACATTCTACATTTCTATTAATGTATATCAAACTCTCTTTC
>NC_027749.1:51678049-51678239 GCF_000695525.1 Brassica oleracea var. oleracea
GATGCAATTATGCATTAAAACAGTATTTTCATATTTTTTAGTTTTTCTCAAAATCTGTGGGTCAACCCCCTACAAAAATATTGAATTTTTCTGTATAAGTTCTATATACAGAAACATATGATCTTTAGTGTTGTTTTAAAATTTCTAAACACATTCTACATTTCTATTAATGTATATCAAACTCTCTTTC
>NC_027749.1:51678270-51679029 GCF_000695525.1 Brassica oleracea var. oleracea
TTTTTGTCAATTAATTTAGTAAAACTTCATAATACTCCCTAAATTGGTAGACTAACCACTATAAAATCGTTATTTTCTAGAGAAACGGAGACAACAAAGGTTCCGAACCTCTTTGACCTTTATCATATGCTAGTGAATGATGCAATTATGCATTAAAATAGTATTTTCATATTTTTGAACTCTCAAAATCTGTGGGATAACAACCCCTACGAAAATATTGAATTTTTCTGTATATGCTATATATACCGAAGCATATGATCTTTAGTGTTGTTTTAAAATTTCTAAACACATTCTACATTTGTATTAATGTATATCAAACTCTCTTTCATGGTACATGGGCATCGTTTTAATTTTTTGTCAATTAATTTAGTAAAACTTCATAATACTCCCTAAATTGGTGGACTAACCACTATAAAATCGTTATTTTCTAGAGAAACGAAGACAACAAAGGTTCCACACCTCTTTAACCTTTATCATATGCTAGTGAAAAATGCAATTATGCATTAAAACAGTATTTTCATATTTTTGAATATTTCTCAAAATATGTGGGTTAACCCTACGAAAATACTGAATTTTTCTGTAAACGCTATAAATACTGAAACCTATGATCTTTAGTGTTGTTTTAAAATTTCTAAACACATTATACATTTGTATTAATGTATATCAAACTCTCTTTCATGGTACATGGGCATTGCTTTAATTTTTTGTCAACTAATTTAGTAAAACATCATAATACTCCCTAAATTGGTGGACTAACCA
>NC_027749.1:51679173-51696165 GCF_000695525.1 Brassica oleracea var. oleracea
TAAAAATATTGAATTTTTCTGTATAAGTTCTATATACTGAAACATATGATCTTTAGTGTTGTTTTAAAATTTCTAAACACATTCTACATTTGTATTAGTGTATATTAAACTTTTTTTTAATGGTATATGGACATAGTTTTAATTTTTTGTCAATTAATTTAGTAAAACTTCATAATACTCCCTAAATTGGTGGACTAACCACTATAAAATCGTTATTTTCTAGAGAAACAGAGACAACAAGGGTTCCAAACCTCTTTGACCTTTATCATATGCTAGTGAAGGATGCAATTATGCATTATTTTTCATATTTTTGAATTTCTCTCAAAATCTGTGGGTTAACAACCCCTACGAAAATATTGAATTTTTCTGTATATGCTATATATACCGAAGCATATGATCTTTAGTGTTGTTTTAAAATTTCTAAACACATTCTACATTTGTATTAATGTATATCAAACTCTCTTTCATGGTACATGGGCATCGTTTTAATTTTTTGTCAATTAATTTAGTAAAACTTCATAATACTCCCTAAATTGGTGGACTAACCACTATAAAATCGCTATTTTCTAGAGAAACGGAGACAACAAAGGTTCCAAACCTCTTTAACCTTTATCATATGCTAGTGAAAGATGCAATTATGCATTAAAACAGTATTTTCATATTTTTGAATATTTCTCAAAATATGTAGGTTAACCCCTACGAAAATACTGATTTTTCTGTAAACGCTCTAAAGTTTGAATCCTATGATCTTTAATGTTGTTTTAAAATTTCTAAACACATTCTACATTTGTATTAATGTATATCAAACTCTCTTTCATGGTACATGAACATCGTTTTAATTTTTTGTCAATTAATTTAGTAAAACTTCATAATACTCCCTAAATTGGTGGACTAACCACTATAAAATCGTTATTTTCTAGAGAAACAGAGATAACAAAGGTTCCAAACCTCTTTGACCTTTATCATATGCTAGTGAAGGATGCAATTATTCATTAAAAAATTATTTTCATATTTTTGAATTTTTCTCAAAATCTATTGGTTAACTCCCCTACAAAAATACTGAATTTTTCTGTAAACGCTCTATATACTAAGCCTTTGATCTTTAGTGTTGTTTTAAAATTTCTAAACACATTCTACGTTTGTATTAATGTATATCAAACTCTCTTTCATGGTACATGTGCATCGTTTTAATTTTTTGTCAATTAATTTAGTAAAACTTCATAATACTCTCTAAATTGGTGGACTTACCACTATAAAATCGTTATTTTCTTGAGAAACGGAGACAACAAAGGTTCCAAACCTCTTTGACCTTTATCATATGCTAGTGAAAGATGCAATTATGCATTAAAACAGTTTTTGAATATTTCTCAAAATACGTGGGTTAACCCCTACGAAAATACTGATTCTTACATGCCCCTAAACAAACTCTACTCATCTAATTCGAACCGGTTAGACCAGCTCGAGCATAAGTGCAGTAGACCACTTACAATTGCTTGAAGAAACTTACATCAACATATGCCTCTTCAATATATATATTGAAATTGCAAGTAGTTCACTTGAATAGTTTATCCGAAGAATGACTAATTATTATTTTATCCTAACCTCAGAAGATTATAGTAACATTAGGAAGAATCTGCTCTTGGGCGACAAGACAAAAATGGTAAAGTTCGAGTTGGATTCTACTATATAAACGAATATGAGACGGCATGTGGTCGATGCTCGGTAGGAAAGTGACAACTCCTTGATCATCTCATACTTCGGAGTATAAATATTATCCGACGAGATTGTTAAAGTCTTCAATTGACAGGCGTTTGTCAAGATGTAAACCACAATATCTTTGTCTTGTGGTATTCCATAGTACCCTGACCAGCTGAAAGTTTGCAAACTCGATGTAATACATTTAGGAACAGTGTCCGGTTGGTTCCACTGGTTCCACCAAGCCATATAACCACGTTTATGATCCTGCGATAGAGAAAAAGCAGTTGGTTCAAAACCCACACTAGTGTGAACTAGACCATATATAATAGTTTCTCGAAAAAGTTTACTTATGGCTTCGCATTGGGATTCTCTCACCAAAATATATATTTAGTTAGAGTCTTTTAAAAACTCCATGAAGCTTACTTACCATTTCAAAGAGATCTATTCTCGTAAGTTAGGAGAATCTTCGAGTAACCGGACAAGGAGACTAGACACACAATTAATGCCTACGCATAGCTTCAAATGCTCGAGCTGGTTGAAAACAAACTTGCCACGATATATAGCCTGCATGCGAATGAAAAATGTAGAAAATATCAATGTTAAATTCGGAGTTATCATGAGTTCCAACTTAAAACCAATGCCATAAGTGGATTGATTTTAACTATTTATATATTAGTTTAATAATTTTCCAACTACCTATGCGAAGTTTTCATTCATTCATTATCAGTTAACAGATAAATCTATAATTAACAGAAAATTAACTGATAAATTTACCTCCAAAGTCTCTCGACATCACGATAGTTAACATCTAGATATGCCTCCTCCAGCTGAGGCAGATCCTCAATAAGACATGATGGAAGATACTCTTTATCATAATCCTCAAGCTTCAAATACTTCAAAGAAGGGGTATCTATCACTAAACCATCTAGAAGACCATCATAAGGTATTTGGAGTGATAACCTCAGCAAAGAAGGGATGCTAACATTGATCATTCCCATATTGACATAACCACAATAGAGTTTCACCAACAGATTTTCAAGAACAGGACAGATAGATAGAATCTTTCGGAAAGATTCTCCATCTACGAGCTTCACACTTTGAATTTGCAAAGTTTTAAGAGAGGGAAGACCAACCATACGAGGAACATCCAAGAGAATGTTTCCCTTAAGTTTCAAAATCACTAGAGATTTGGAGGCGTACAAGCTACTTGGTAATATGTTGTTCTTGTCCGGATGATCATGATAATAAACGTCAAGCTCACGTAAGAAGCGAGAAACCGCAATAAAAATCCACAGTTTGATATCTTCAGGTTTACAACCTGCAAAAGCTAAATCGAGACGGAAGCTTTCGATGACCGAAGCTTTATGTAGTGGCATGCTTCTGTCAAGAAAACGCCGAAGTGGACTATCATAATCAGACATACACTTGAAACTCTCGCGTTCAAAACAACTGCTAATGTACTCGAGTCTTGGTAACCACATCCAAACACATTTCTATCGTTTGGACAAGATGCTGGTGGAGATTGCAACTTTTGTTGGAAGAAACGATAGTATCTTGACCAGCAAGTCATCTGATAACCCATTGATTCTGTTCATATCACTCTACAAACCCTCAAGATACTGTTGCCGTCCAAAACCCTAGAAAAAGTTAGATTGGTGGCTGATGAGTCCTTACCTGTCAAGACTCGGTTTATTGGCGAATAATTAAAAGCCCATAAAACCCTAGTGTCCGGTTTAGAATTCACCGGTTTTTAGAAAACCGGTTCAAGACTCGATTTATTATTGGTCTGTCCCAAAGAAAAAGAGTTCTATCTTTGCTTTGTTCTCTGTTCTTCTGCTTAAACCACTACTCTTTATACAATACCCTATTATTATAATAGTTTACTATAATATTTTAATTTGTTACTTTTAAAAGTATTAGGTCGTTTTCCGCGCTACACACGGATAATTTGTTTTTAAATTTTCCAAATACTTTATCGTCTAACAAATATATAAAGAAGGATGATGACATGCACTGATTTTAGTTGTTTAAATGTTGCATGTTAATTGATTTTGACCTTTTCTAAACTGTAATAAGATTGTGTTTTATAGTTTTCCAAAATACCAAAACTGAGTGTAGAATACATAGACGTTAAAATGTTGCTTTAAGTTAGGTTTTCTTAAAAATCATGCTCTGAATTGTATTTGTGTTATTTTGCTCAAAATCATGCATTAAACTTGACTCTTATCCTTCTTCATAAGTCTTTGATGGTTTTTAATTATTATGGTGACAAAGTAAAACTGTATTATCAATGGTAAAGCGAGCATCATCGTCCTTATACATAAAAAGTTTTAATCATATGTATTATATTTTTTCATCTTTATATATTCAATGAATAATATTTTTCATCACGATAAATTTATATTTCCAATTATTTATATTTTAAAACAGCTCTTTGAACATAGATGATGATTGGTTCCCATAGTGAAAACTTTACAGTCGTTGACATATAATATAATTTTATATAAGATGGAACATATGTTAGAGATGTAAAAGTTATGTTTTGCTTGTATATGTTTTAAAGCAGATCAACTATGAACTTTTTTGTAGCTTCTGGATTCTGATTAATAATTCTTTGCATCATGCGTATTTTTAAAACTACATATGCTTTGGCTTACATGATTAATTAACCTTTTTTGTTTGGGTAAATTGGGGATATTGTTACCAGAAAGGTAGGTGATGTGAACTTATATGTTAAATACAAATGACATGAAAATATATACATATTAATTTAGAAAGATTAGATGGAAAAAATATTTTTTTTATTGACAACCATTTTTCCTATGAAATGTGGAATTGGTTCTTATATTTACTTAAAGTTGCATAATAATTTTTCGTCTGACTTATGAAATTGGAAATTAAATTTTGTATAAATACCAATTTTAAATGTAATGTGATTCATAAAATTTTATTCAGTCAGCCAAATTTATATAAAAAAAAACATATTTCCACAAACATAATGATACATATCTTATATCACTTTTTAAAAACCATATTCTGGTGTCAGTAAATAATAGAAAGAACATTGTTTGTAAATCATTTTTGGAACATGTATTTCACTTGGATTTGGTTTGCTTATTCATTAGATAAACAACTAACAACTCAGTCAGAGTCGAGATAACAGAGAACTGTAACCACACCATCTTGAATGTGAAGAGAGTTAAGCTACTGATGGAGATTGAACATTCCCATCTTCCTTGCATATGAAAACAACCGGTCCGTCTTCAGCTATCGTACACTCGTTGCAGACTCTAGACTCTACGTAGAAAAAATGTCATGTAGCCAATAAGCCACTGAATTACGAAAAAGATCACTGCACAAGTCTGAGCAACAAAGGCTTTAGCTCCGGGTGTTCCTAGAGAGATAGGAGTGTGTTTACCTGATGATCCACAACTGTAGAAACCTTCAGCTATTGTTATCTACATGATCTTCCTAATACCATGTCAGAGCTTTTTATTCCATTTTTCAATCCCAATTTTAGGCACCACAATCTCTAGTTGGACCACCTTTATTCCCTTGGCCATCACCAGCTTGGCCTTTGCCTTAAGTAACCACCTCTCACAACACCTCCATGTTGGTTTTGGCTGCCACTAAGTATGATATAGTTAGATGATTAAAACCGCTACCATGTTGATACGAAAGTGAGCTCAGTCAATAACACTTACATTGGTAGGCTTCTCATATAAGAAGCTGCGTCACTTCTAGTCTTTTCACATAAGGAGTTTGCAGTGCATAGATGCGATAGTGACAAATTTGTTGGCCCACGGAACCAAATCACATCTTCCATCACTTCTTTGACCACCACCATTCCTTCCCCATATCTCATCCTCGACAGGGAGATGCAGAAACGCTGCAGCTGACTGTGTGGCAGTAGGATGGAGCCATGCGTTTGGTTGTGGTCCAGTTCGGTCTGTAAGGACAACATCAATATAAATCCGGTTTTGAAAGAAATAATTAAAGTAACATAAATATGCATTGATAAAGCACTACTGGTTTCTGTATATAAGAACAACGCACAAAATCCAGAATCTCATCAGGAGATACTTGCGCATAAAAATAATACCGAAGCAGCTACGTTTCAACTTTGGTAACATAACTAACCAGTATTTGATAGTTAATAAGTAGCAACTATTTGTGTATGCTAACCATGTGAGATTACCTATTCTTGTGGAGAATGATCAGATGGCAAATTCCCAGTGAATTCTTTTTTCAAAACTGGCTTATTAGCTTTAGCTTCATCAACCACAAAACCATTACCAGTACAAATTTCAGCAGGATCTACAATGTCAGAATCTAACATCACAATGCCTTCAGTACAGTTAGCTGCCCGACGCTCAGATCTAGTAGTGTTCGTACTTTTAATATTTCCGCATCTGTCCCTAGTACCCATGTGTGCATGCTGGCTAAGCCATTTAACTATCTTGTCTAGGTAACAAATTATTAATATATGAATCGATTTACAGAAAGCCACAATGAGAACACAGACGTTTTAAGCAGGTATGAGAAGTATTAAGCGTTACCATAAGTTTGGCATTCAAAGCATCAGGATTGACCCCAAATCTCTGCAGCCACATTCTTCACATCTACTTTCCCCAGGTTGATCAACTGAAAAAAATGTTAAATCAATGAGCAAGAGAATCAACAGGTACAGATAATCTAAGTTAATAGCTATACACACCTTTTTCAGAATCAGTACAAAACTAAGAAACTCGGATCGAGTTTTTTCATTATCGGTGCTCCTCTCAGTCCTCCCTGATTCAACAATGTTTGTTGCAGATCTATCAAATTCTGAACGCGGTGATTCCAGTTCTTGCAACTCACTGTTTCTCGAAATATCAGAACATGTACCTTGTGCTCCTACTTCAACTCTCGTCTCATCATTAATTAATTAGGCGAGCTCTTATAGATTCTGTTGGAAGATGACATACAGGGGGATCAGCTGCATTAATATTTCCACCATTTATAGGCCTTCCACTATCTTGAATATCTGAATGCTTCGAGCAGAAAGCTCGCAGTTCAACCTAAAAATGTATTATATTATTGTTAAAGAAAAAACAGCACTAATGTCTATGATTCCGTTCTGTAAGTGATGAAACTTACAGTGTCACACCCATGTTTTCCCCAGATTTCTAGCCTATTCCCTGCCTCCCTTGCACATATAGGATGGAAAGATGCTCGGCTGTTGCTGTGAACAAAAAAATTGTAATAAAGCATTAATAAGTCATCTAATACTCACCAAAGAAGGACGACAAAATATTTGAATCAAAGAAAAGTGTAAAAAATAGGATGCAGCCATAGAGATTTGCTATTCATTTTAGTTAGGTCCAAGCAGTGGGAAATTTCACTTTCACAGCAACCAAACATACCGGCGGTGAAAACTAATTCTTTAAGATTCGTGGAACAACCTGCAAACATTTCTATCTTTAAAAATCGGCTTGTTTGACCAAAAAAAAAAAAAATCGGCTTGTATTGGGCCAGTTTCGGGCTTCACTCGACATAAGCGAAAATGACGTGGCGATTTAAAACTTTATGATAGGATGATTTTATTGTTATTACTTGTGTGATTTTATCTTTTGAACCTAAACTTGAAAAATCACATTTACAGTTGTCACTTAGCACATTTAAATAGTTTAATTTCGGACAAACAAAGACTTGTGTACCTTGTATTATTTTAACAAAACCTTGAATAAGACCTACATTGATATGTATCTCATTTTCAATCCAATTAATTTCTAACTTCTTTTCGCTAACCAATCCAAATCGTTTCATATCTCGTCTGTTGCAATATCGCATTCACTGTTTATAAAATGGAACTATTAAATAATTAAATATACGATCAGTAGTATAAGAAAAGATGTGAAGAGGAGAATGATTTGTATCTCAAGCTTTTGGTCTGTGTTTTACAAGATATAATTCTTATCTATAAGGGGAAAGACAAATCAAGAAACTCGTATACGATTACTTGGAAAACTAAAGCTGAAATAACTTCTGATAATGTTACTTGAGAAATTCAAATTGTAAATAAATTTCAAAATTACAAACTCTAAAAAGAAAACATGGTATCATATTAGTTTATATCTCCCACTTGTCACTTGCAGCAAAAGATGACCATTGAAGCCAATCATTTAATAATATGGATTTGAATGTTCTAAAGATGACAGTATTGTAATTTGTGTGTACGTGTTTTATTGGACAAAGGACAATATTGTGATGTGCTTCAGTTCCATCTCTTCGCTGTATGAACCAATCGCTGCTGTAATCTGCCCCATTATGTCCTACTATTTTCTGGAGTCTTATCAATTTAAAATATCTTCTTATTATATTCATTCATATATATACTTTAACAAATATATTATACATTTCAATTTCTATAAAAATCTAGATGATAGAAAAAATACACCCACAAATTGTTTAATGTATAGACACATATATGTCTATCAAACTGATTAATATAATGTATCCACTCTGATAAGACGACAGTGTTGATTTATAAATAAATCTATTCACGAGCAAGCTGTGTAAAACTGTGAATCACATATACATATATTAATCTGATTTAATGTATAAACCCCACACTTTACATATTCGTTTTATATTCTATAAGGACATGATGACTTGATTAATTAAATGGGGACATCACAAATACTTTCTCCTCTCGATCTTAACCTTTAGCCCACCAGCCATATGAGCCGTTAGAAGAGGAACAAATACCGGCCGGTTTTTGCAAACCGGTGTGATCTCAAACCGGCTCAAAACCGAAACAACCACGTATTTCATCTGCATAAACGCCATTTCTTTGCCTATACAAACCCTTGGTCCGGCTTGGAATACTGGAAACTTGAACGAGCTCACACTTTTCAACACCGGTTTTGTACCGTAATTTGGTTCTTCCTCAAACCATCGGTTCGGTTTAAACTCATCCCAATCTTGACCCCACACGTTCTCCATCCTTCCCATACCGTAAGGGAAATAAGTAACTTTATCTCCTTTTTTCACGTGTGTCCCGTCCGGTAAAACATCGTCGTTTGCTGCATGCTTTGAGTCCCAAGCCACTGGTGGATATAGTCTCATTGCTTCGCATAGACAAGCTTTCATGTAACTCATCTCTCTCAAATCCTCAACTCCTAACCCTAACGGTCCCTTGTTTGTTACTTCTTCAAGAATCTTCTTCTCCACGTTAGGGTTCTCACTCAACAGCCAGAAAAGCCACGTCATCGCCGCCGAGGTAGTATCCCTTCCCGCCATGATAAAACTGATCACTGAATCTCTCACTGATTCCTCGTCATGTCCGGCCGCGAGAAACCTAGACAAGAGGTCTAGCTTGTCAGACACGTTACCATTAATTTTGAGACTTTTCTTCTTGGCCCTGATGATCTCGGAGACGGACATGTGTACGGTCTTGATCGCTTCTCTGAGCTTCCTTTCGCTCCCTACGTTCAACAAACGCTTCAGCTTCCACACGGCGTAAACCGGCTCCGTCGCACGGCGAGCGCTGATCGCCGCCGCTACATCAAAAGCCTCGACAAGAACCGGAACGGGTCGGGTCAAATCAAGACAATCCGGATCCCAACCTAATGAAACTTTGCAAACTACGTCGAAAGCAAAACGTTTCAAGATCTCCTGAAAGTCCACCGTCCTGCCTCCATCGTAGTCCGCGGCGGAGGAAAGCACGGGAACTAGACGGGTTTCTACTTCCTCACGGAGGATCTCGAAAGTGAACTCCCTAAGTGAACGCATTGTAAACTCGTGGCTGGCAAGTTTTCTCTGCGAGCTCCACAACTCGCCGTCCGAGTTAAAGATTCCACCGCCAAGTAGGTCTCCGAGGAGGTCGGTGAAAGGTTTGCCTTTAGGGAAGTTACAAAAGTTTGTTTTGAGAATATGCTCAACGTTTTCGGGGTTGGCCGTGACAATGGTTCGGCGGTTGAGGAGGAGTTCGACGGTGATGGTTTGAGATGGAGAGAGGCGGAGGAGGTCGGTGTACCATTGGAGGAGACGGTGGCGATTCTTTTTGAAGGAGAGGATGGAGCCAATGAGTGGATACGACTTTAGCTTGGTGGAGGATTCGGTTCGTGGTTTTAGGGCTTTTGTTGAAAAGGAGAAGATTAGTACTATAAACCCTAATATAAGAAATAGGACGAGAACTGCAGTGAGAATTTCCATATTTGGAGTTCTTTGTTTCTTCTTCTGGTAATTCTAATTATGTTTTTTTTGATGTGTGTTCCTGATCTGTATAGGAACTATATATATATGGTAAAGATTAATCATACAAGTTGTGGCTCCGACCATATTAGTCCAGAAAACGACATAATAAAAATGATTATTACATTTTTATATTCTTTTTGGTCTGTCTTTATAGATTTAGATATCTGTTTTAGCCATACATATATTTGTGACCTTTTAAATTAGGTTTATCTGGTATAGTCTCAATCCTTCCGAACACATTTTACTGAGACAGAATAAAATAACTCAGAATAAATAATAAACCATTAACTAATCATATAAATAAATTGACATATAAAAAAGTGTTTTCATCTAATATTTGTCAAATCACTATTACATAAAAAGAAAAAACGAAATAAATGAAACAAATCATATATAACTAATCACATATAAAAAAAAAATCATTAAATATCGACAACAATAGAAAAAAGACATGCTGCAAGATATATGCACTTGAACTGACAAACACGTGATTCATGATGCAAAAGTTACTAATTGAGCTGATAAAATATGCTTTACAACAGTGAATTAGTATATCTTTAAAAAATTGATTGAGTGCAAGTACTATACACAACTCCTCACAGAGTGGATCCGTCCCAAACCCTTGTATCGATTAAGATAAACAAGTTGTATAATAAGCAGATGTCGAACCAGCTAGATTATATTTCTTTACCCTTTTTTTACGCTGATTTTCTTTATCTTATCATATATGCCACTTCCATATATAATAACATATACGTTATTCACAAAAAAAAAACTATATATGCCACTTCCAAAAGAATAGAACAAAAATGGAAAATGTGCAAGCTCGTTTATTTTGTTGTCAAACGTATAATTAAGCCGATAAAGAAAATATTGAACCACATATTTATTAGACGTCGACGCAGCAATACAATCACTCATTGACCCAAAAGGAAATAAATAATACATAGATCTGGACAAGGACAAGGACAAGGACAAGCCAATACCCTTAGCACTGGTGGCCAAATCTCCAGCCGAATTTTCATCAGAAAAAGTAGACACGCCTCAGACACTGAAACTACAAAACGTTTAATTTGTTTTTTTTCCAGCTTTCTAAGTTTAATAACTTAATGAAATAATGATAAAAATATGTTACAACGTTGAATTTAGTGGTTTTTGATTCTGTGAAACGTACTTAGCGGTGTCTCTCAAGTCTCAAGTTATAGTCTAATATATATTTGATGCCAATAGAATAATTTATTTTCGGTGGTAAGGTTATTGGTTGCCTGTATTTACAAGCAACATGTAATTATAAAAGGAATAATGATATATATGACATCAATTCGCCACACTGGATTAGTACTATAGATACCATTCTTTTAGAATCTCGTTAGCTTCATAACCTAGTTTAATACAAACCCCCTAGTAATCATTAATTAAGTCCAGTACGTGATGATATAAATGAATGATCTGTCAGCTTTGTCAAATAGTGAACTTTGATTCTTAGGAGATCCTGTAGATTTGTTGAATGAAGGAAATATCAAATATATAGCTATATTCTATGCAATAAACATTTGTTTAGTACATAGTGGAATTGGTCTGTGCAGTGAATAGTTTGTTTAATGAGAAGTGGTTCTTTCGGTTCCGGAATTGAACACAATACAATCTTGATAAGTTTTCGAATCATCTCTTTAAAGTGTTTAAATTTGGATTTTACATTTACGTACAACGAAATAATTTGGACAAGAGTGTAGGTTTCACTGTTCGAGTATACGCCGATGTAAACATGGATGTGTCGGATAAGATCAAGCACATTGATGAAATTCCTGAGCCGAAATATTAAAAAGCGAATAGTTGCACGATATTATTGAACTGGATGAAGAAAAACAATAAATATACACTTTTTGTGTGACTACTAGGTATCGAACTGATTAGCATCATTATTGTGCACGTGGTTCTCGTGTTGAAAGTTGAGTTTTATCTCATTAAGAAAAAGTCAGAACTAGACTAGTTCCACTGACTTCTTTTCAAGCTCGTGTTTCACAAAATCATCCGCGTGTTGATAAAATCTTACTCTCTTTCCTTCACTGTTTTTCGCCCGAGGCTAGTCGGGCGATAACCTCGAACCTAGCGAATTACCAAAAAATTAGGGAGTACTCAGAGATTAAGCGGAACCTAGTTTTAAATATAATTTAATATATTTATAATATATTTAGCTAATTTTAAACATAATGATACAAGTTTTTACACATAATTATATAATTTTTTATATATAATTTTAAATACTTTTTTTGATTCCTAAAAAGTGGGTTTGGTACAAAAAATTCCTAAATGTAATATGTATGTGTTTGTTTTGGGTTTGATAGCAATTATAATTATTTAGTATTGAATAATTACACAAAATCTGTCAATAATGAATAAAAAATAATCAACTGTGTTTTAACTTACACGGACGGAAAAAAAAAACTTAAGCGGTCAACGCGGAATTATGCGGTCTTATGTGGATCAACGTCTGGCTACACCGATTTGGGCATAATCGCTGCAGTCAACCTCCGAACAGCACCTAACGATTGCATTTTCGAACTGGGGTTTTTCGTCAAACACTCTCTTTTATCTAAAATTCATCTCAGGCTATGACCGAAAGTTACGTATAGCGATAAATTTTCAGCCACAAACAATATTATGCTCAGTTGAGCTGGAATTATCTCAGTCAGGCGAAAGAATAAATAATCATTTTTAATTCTTTTACTCCTGCTACTGTATATTAAAGGTAAAGTTTTTTAGAATATGACTGAAAGTCACATGCAGCGATAAATTTTCAGCCACAAACAATATTATACTTGAACTGGAATTATCTGAGTAAGGTGAAAAAAGAAATAACCATTTTGTCATAAATCAATTGATGAATGTTCATAACCGGTCCGGTCTATGAACCGGCCCAAACCCTAGAGAGAGAGGTGGCGGCCGCATAAAGAAAGAGGGAGAGAGTCGGCCAAAGCTTCTTATTTCCTAAATTACTTATGTTTATGATTTGTACTATTTTCTATTCTAGTGTTTCCATTTTATCTCTCTTGTAATTCTCTATATAAAGGCACTTTATGTTTGAGTAATAATATACAGAACTTACAGATTCTAAATCCTTAAGTTTACAACACGTTATCAGCACGACAGCCTCTAACACCCTGAGCCTAAAACCAAATCCCTAAAACCCCAAAACGAAAAGGAATCTGCCTCGGAACTTCAAAGAGGCCGTTCTCCCAAACCGTGAGGACCCAGAAAACGATCAAGATATCAATCGAAGCCCTTGCCGAGACGAATCAGTCAATGCAAATCGCTTGTCGATCTGACCACCGACGCGCCCTCACGCACAGATACAGTGCGCACCAATTTGCTTTGGAACCCTAATCCGTCCCCGCGTCTGTTCCAGTTCGAATCCACCTGATCAGCTCCAGCCCCAAGGCGTTCCTGATCCTAGACGAACTCAGCTCCACCTTGATCCAGGACAGCTCGCGTTCCAAACAACAAAGCTTCCCGTTCGCATCAGAGCCGCTCGCGATCCCGACTGCAACAGATCCCGTTCGACGATCAGCTGCTCGCGTCTCCAACCTCAATCCGTTCGCATCCAGGCCAGCTCGTGTCCAGCTCGAGTTCCTGTCCAGCTTGAGGTTCATTCTCTTGGTGGTCCGGTTTCAACAATCTACTAAACTAAAGGTAAATTCGAATTCTATGAACATGAAAATCGAATTTGGATTGCTTGTAAAGAATGAAACCTAAAACTTAATCTCTAAGACTAAAGCCATAGGATAATAGATCAATCCCTAATGAGTAAATCGAAGCTCTATAAGTTCGATCCCCAAACCTAAAACGAGATTGATCCATTGATCAATTAAAATCAAAGCTTTAATGGTTTTGAATCTCAAATCAAATCTCTTTGATATAAGATCAATTTTAGAAAATCCCTAAACCCTAATTCGAAAACTATTGATTGATTAAACTGATTGAATGTTGATTGAGATTATATTGATCATCCTGAAATTGAAATTGCTTGTTAATCAAATCGAAACCCTAAAACCCTAATTTTGAAAATCGATTTTTATTGTTTGAAATTGAACATTGATTGATTGATTTGATCACCTAGAACTATTATTAAGGTTGTTTAAACTCGAATCTGATTGTTTGGCTTGTTTAAACTGAAATCCTAATAACCTAGTTTAGATTGTTTTAAAATTGAAATCTGAAACTACATGTTAGGTTAATTGTTCTAGACTTGATCATATCTTGTGGCCGTGTGGCCTTGTTGCATTCATACCATAATCTGATCACAGTTGATTGATTGCAATTACACTTAGAAATTATACTAGGAATGGTATCGAATTAAACCAATTAGCCGTATGGTTTGATCTTTGCTTGGCCGAGAGGTTTGCTTGTATTGTTTGTATCATATGAGCTAATAGAAACTATGTTAGGATTGCAATTGCACAACAAACTAAAAGATCGAACTGATTGCATCCATGGCCGTGCGGCTTGCTTATTGGCCGTGAGGCATAGATCTTGGCCGTGAGGCTTGTTTGATTGTTTGAACATAAAACCTATTCGTTTAAACTTAAAACCTATTCCTAAAAAGATCTAAAATATTAATCTATGATTTCAGATGTCGAAAATCAAGAACCTTGATTTTGTTGCCCTAAATCTATCTAGAGATAATTACCTTCAGTGGGCGCTCGATGCTAAGACCATCCTGAAATCCAAGGGACTCGGTGAGTGTATCACCAAGGACAATAATGCCAGTGAAAAGGATCGTTATAGAGCCATCTTGATCATTCGTCATCATCTAGCTGAGAGTCTCAAAGATCAGTATCTGACCATTGAGAATCCACTAGATCTTTGGAATGAATTGAAATCAAGATATAATCACCAGAGAACGGTGATCTTACCAAAAGCTCGGTTTGATTGGACGAATCTGAGGATCCAAGACTATAAGTCTATGGACGTGTATAACTCTGCACTGTTTAAGATTGTTTCTAAAATGAAACTGTGTGGTAAAAGTATTACGGAACAGGATATGCTTGAGAAAACCTTTTCCACTTTCCATGCAAGCAACGTGCTGTTACAACAACAGTACCGTGAAAAAGGTTTCAAAACCTATGCTAATCTTATTTCATGTCTCTTGCTCGCTGAGCAGAACAATGAATTATTGATGAGAAACAGTCAGATGAGACCTCTTGAATCAGCTCTACTACCTGAAGCACACACGACAGAGGACAATAAAGAGTCCAACCATGTCCAAGGAAACGGCCAGCATGACCGTGGTCGAGACAAATCGAATGGACATGGTCACGGTCGAATATCTTTTGGCGGCGGGCGAGGGAATTGTCGAGACCATGGACGAGACCGTGGCTCATTTAGACGAGGTCATGGTCGCGGCCGTGGATCTTCTTTTAAACCCCAACACTCGACCAATTTATTTTTAATTATTTTGACGGATCCGGATCCGGATCCGGAACCGGATATCCGCGGATAATAGAATATCGAAACGGATATCCGAAACTCGGATATCCGGAAACCACGAATCCGGATCCGAATATTAAATCCACGGATCCGACGGATCCGGATACCCTAAATTTCTCGGATATCCGGATCCGTCCCAGGGCTAGTATGAGCAATCATTGAGCTAAGACTTGTAGGACTCCCAAGCATCTTGTTGACCTCTATCAAGATAGTCTGATATGGAAGAATCCTGAAGCCCATATGACTTACCAAGATGATGAAAATGACTTCAATCATGAGAATGACGATCTTATGGATTATGAAACTTCAGATTGTCTAAAAAACTGAAGATTGATTTCGACATTTGTAATCTAAATTCTGTGTTCTCTGTTTTGGTGTTTTTCATTTCTATATTTTCGTTTCATCGAGCTTGTTTTATTAAAACTTAATAAAAGGAATGAATGATTTTATTAAGAAACGTCAATATGAGTTTATAAATTACGGGTATGGTACACATTAAGGGCTATGGCCAGATATGTATAAGGGCAAACATTTAGATGTTTTATATTCACGTAGAGAAACCCATTGAGATTATAAAATATAGAGATATAAGAATGGTTTCCAAAATGATACAATGGGCAAAAGGAAACAAAAGTTTCTTCAGTGTTATGAAAATCGCCCAAGGCCATAGACTATACCTGCATTCTCTATTGATCTAAACTATGCCAAGAGGCAAAAGTCATGGTAACCAGAATGGTTTACCCACGAAATTATACACTTTATGGTATGACCGGATTGACCATCCTGGTCCAAAACATGATGCGAAATTGATATTGGAAAGGGCACAAAGAGTTATCCCTTAGAATCTCGTGTGTAGCATGAACACAAGGGAAACTCATTTGGCCATGATGTCCCAAAGCACTTAAAGATTATAGTATGTCCATGAGGGGGCAGTGAGGACAATTCCGCACATGTCCATACTATATATAGCTTGACTGAATCCTTTTATAAATCTATATTGGCCATTACCCATAGGTCCAAACTCTCAGTCCAAGGCTTGGGGACACACGAATTTACATGCATCTTAACTAATAAGCATCAGACCATAAGTGAGCATAGATATTCCCAACTCAAATTTTATTACGGGTCATGAGCCAGACATATACCATCTTGAGATATTTGGATAAGCCACCACAAATATATGTGCCGTCTAAGATGGATCCTTAGAAGAGGATGAGGATGGGGATATATGTTGGATATGAATCTCCCACAAATAATGAAGTACCTTGAGCCAAACATGGGTGATCTATTTAGTGGCCAAGAACACGGATTGCAAGTTTAATGAATCCGACTATCCAACATTAGGGGGAGAAAATAATAAGATGGTAAAAGAAACAGAATGACATCGACAATCATTGTCTTAGCAAGATCCTCAGACTAAAGAATGTGAAATAGACGTCCAAAGATTATACATTTGCAAAGCTAGCTAATCAAATGCCAGACACATTTGCTGACCCGGAAAATGACTAATTCATATATAAACCAACTTGTAAAGCACCAACGAAAATGATGTCCAAGAGAGACACA
>NC_027749.1:51696193-51700793 GCF_000695525.1 Brassica oleracea var. oleracea
CAAAAGATAAGAATCCTCGGAAACAAAAGAGAAAGGTGCATAGAATGATAAAACAAATCCGAGGGCGAGGAAACCATCCCAAACATAGACAATGGCCGGCCAATCTAAGGTACCACCCAATGGAGTTTGGGACGCCAAACTCCATAGTACTAATGGTCATGAAGGTAATAAGGTTGCAACCAATTATGTTATGTCTGGAATGTAATGGAACATATAAAGAATGTCGACATAAGATGATTTATTTGCATACAAGGTATCACTTGAATTTATGAATATAAGCGAGGATCATGAACCCACGTCAATATAAGAGTGCGCACTCGTAGAACAGATTAGATTGAATGGAAACGTGAGGTTAAATAGTTTAAAGAAGAAATGCATATTTGGCCATATGATTAAGACGCCATATTATGTTAAAACCAGTGGATATAAATGGGTATTGTGAGGAATAGAAATCGTGAGATATAAAACTGATGTTGCACAAGGATACTCACAAAGATCAGTATTAGATTATGAGGAGACATACTCTCATGTGGTGGATGCAACTTTTAGATTTCTCATAAGTCTGACTATATATATAAAAGAGAAAATTAGAGTTGCAGCAAATTAATGTAGTGGCTGCATATTTATATGATCCACTGGATAATGAAAGAACTAGAGGATATTGAGCTGAAAGAACATCAAGTTCTCGAGAACAATATTGATAATCATCAAAGTATATGATGTGAATATCTTAGGAACCTCTGGGTACAATTTCCCAAACAATTGAATATCTCAAGAAAGAGTTTGAGATGAAAGATCTTGGAAAAACAAAGTTTTGTTTGGGACTACAGTTTGAGTACATTAACAATGAAATCCTTGTGCACCAGATAGTATATACAGAAAAGGGTACTCAAGAGATTTAATATGGACCAGTCTCACCCATTATCTAGTACATGGGCTTGAGATCACTTGTTTTGGACACTGATTCATTCAGTCCAAAGGTGGACGATAAAGAAGTTCATTTAGTACTGAGATGGACAATGGATAAGTCTTGTTTTAGACACTGATCTGTTTGGTCCACAAGAAGGACATGGTCGTGAGTATCCCTGAATTAGACACGGATCCTTTGGTCCTAAGAAGGACAAGAAATATGTCCTTGGTCCGGTAAAGTCACTTACCCGAGTGCCATTGGCGCCTTGATGTAATAGGCACGCCATACTAGGCCAGACATGTGTTCTTGACGTGAATCTCTTATATATGTTTAACTCATGTTCGACCATGAGGCACTGAAAATAAATACATACACGTTCCTTACCTTAAGTGCTAATGGCGCCTTACCTTGATATTGAAACCATTGGTCATTGGTATCCATGAAGCTCAACCATCAGGTTGGGATGCACCAACTTGAAGGACATATAAGGAGATTGGGATGCATAGACTTAAAGATCTTCTGTGATGTTTAGAATATGGGGAGTAATACGTGTTGTACTCTTTTTCCTTCATCATAGTTTTGTCCTACAGGGTTTTCCTGATAAGGTTTTAACGAGGCAACATCCAAAGCGTATTACGAACTCTGTATGGTTATGGCATCCAAGGGGGGGTGTTATAAATCAATTGATGGTTGTCCATAACCGGCCCGGTCTATGAACCGGCCCAAACCCTAGAGAGAGAGAGGCGGCGGCCGCATGACGAGAGAGAGAGTCGGCAAAAGCTTCTTATTTCCTAAATTACTTATGTTTATGATTTGTACTATTTCCTATTCTAGTGTTTCCATTTATCTCTCTTGTAATTTCCTATATAAGGACACTTTATGTTTGAGTAATAATATACAGAACTTACAGATTATAAATCTTTAAGTTTACGACACATTTTTAATTCTTTTACTTCTGTTTGTGAAATTTTTTAATATTTTGTTCCTCCTGATTCTGGTAGAATGAAAGAATAACGCTAATTCCAACCTTTTACTGTTCTTTTACTCTATTATTTTTCCATTCAATTTCTCTATATTAAATTACTCCGAATTATACTATTCTTTCCAGTCACACTTTTAGTATTTTGTTCCTCCTGGTTTTGGTGGAATAAGAGAATAACGCTCATTCCAGCTTTTTACTGTCATTTTTTCACTCAATTTCTCCATATTAAATTACTCCAAATTACGTTATTCTTCTCAGTCACACTCCTGAGGTTTTGATGTACGTATTTTGATATTTTCTTATTCATTTAAAACAAATTTACTATTATTTCATGAACATAATTTGAAATGATAGAAATTATTACTAAGTTAACTCTAACCATACAGCATGAAAAGGAGCAAACCATAGTATTTTTTTCCAAATTAAAGCTGAAACCTTTTTTTTTTGCCAGATCAAAATTAAAACATTTTATTGAATAGGAATATATATATGTATATATCTTACATCTCCATGTTCTTTGACACAATTAATATTTTAAGTATATGGCATGAAAATACAAAGAACTTTTGTATTATATAATAAGATCGAGTCACAAGTGCATGCATAGGTTAAAAACAGCGATGCATCAAAACTATTGGTAAATTTGTATATGAAATATGAAAAAACTACATTTATAATTAACTCATATGCAAAATATGGGAGATTGATGTGAGCCACCTAGTCTTGAGACGGATCGGATATCCAGGGTATTTTGAGATATTGGGATCCGGATTCGCCGGATCCGTAAAATTGCTATCCAGATCCGGATTCGGGTTTTCCGGATATCCGAGGTTAAGATATCCGGACTAAAATCCGAATACCCGCGGATATCCGGATCTTTTTTGAAAAAAATTAAAAAATTAAAAATTATATTAAAAACTACCTAATTAAAATGATTTATTTAATTTATTTAGCCTATTAGTTTTTTAATGAAAAATTATTAAAATTGAATAAAATTAAAAAAAAAAATCATTATTTTATATAAAAATTATATATAGCATACATATATAAATATAATTGAATATTAAATATTTTAAATAAATAGTAAGTTCGGATCCAGATATCCGGACCTAAAATTTCATTATTCAGATTTATATCTGGATCCGCCGAATCCGTAAAATCAAGATCCGGATCCGGATCCAGACCCCCTCGATATCCGTTTTTTCGGATCAGATCGGAGCAAATCTTGGATCGGATAATGGATCCCGGACAGCCACCTGCTTCACGTAGTGACATAAAATCGGCGCCAGCTAGAGGATTGGATCCAATAATTCCATAACCATTACGACAAGTCTCCACTTATTAAAAAAATGATCAGATGTATCGCTCAAGATCACTCTCTTCTTCCTTCGATTTGACAGACGATTATTTGTCTTTATGAAGGACAAATTCCAAAAAGAAGTGCCATTATAAAAATATAATGAAAGTGTTTTCTATCTATATTTTGTTCACTGTATATTTCGATCTCACAATTTCATTGTCATTTTCACCGTCCAACGAAGCTCATAGCTTTTGAGTTACACGATTCTTTTAAACCAAACCTTTTGCTTATGATGATGCTAGAAGTAGACGCTATTCTTAAATTTTTTTGGAAAATTATATACTTCTCAGTTGCGGGTCAAATCTTGTTTTGCCTTATTCTCCTTTGCTCGATATTATATTATCTTCGCAGTCCAAATTACATACAAAATTCATACAATACTTATATATGTAATGTAGTTTTTGATAAAAAAAAAACTTATATATGTAATGTAGTATTAATTATTCTATGGGAATTAAACTATCAACCATTACACATTTGGTTTATACCACTACAGTCTGGTTTGGTTTGGTTTGCTTTGCTTTCCTTTGACAGCTGAAAAGATGAAATCAATGTAACATGTTACAAAAGTCACTAATACACTTTGATGAAACATCTCAAAGCCAAAACCAGAGAACAACAATAATTTTCATCACTTTTTTTGCCTACCCGAAAACCTCTGAAGATATAATATATATATATATATATATATATATATATATATTCATTAACAAGAGCGTTTGCTCAATCTTCAGTTGGCATCCTTCAGACGCGCAATGATCTCATCCTGCAAGACCAGTCAAGTATCTTAATCCATCAGTGAAACAAGAGATAAGATGATCAAACCGGAAGCAACATCATATAGTGGAAAACTATATTCTTTAAGATACTACTATATAGTGAAAGATGTTTTTTGACTTGCCTTTCTTCCTTTTGTTGGAAGGCCTTTCTCCTTGAGAAGGGCACGGAGCTTCTCCACAGTCAATGACTGCAAGTCATTTTCTCCTGAACGACTGCTTGATCCTTCTGTACATAAAAAAAAATAAACTTTTGTTAAGAAAAAAAGACTGAAAGTCTTTTAATTAATTCGAGGAAAAAGAATATCATGTGCATGTATTTCTATTAATTTATATTGTTCCTCGGAATTTCCTCGGAATATTCCGAGGAAATACCGAGGAACTAGTGTTTGGGGTTTCAAAACATCAATTTTTTTTTGCCGTATTTCATTTCTTATACAATTGTAATGCATACCATTGAGGATTTTTTGTATAGATGAGCATAAACCATGAAATAACAAATTTCAAAACGAATTGTAAGTATTCCCTTTACCGTTCATTAAAGTGTATAAGTGTTTCTCTTATGTTGTGGG
>NC_027749.1:51701076-51714799 GCF_000695525.1 Brassica oleracea var. oleracea
GGAATATTCCGAGGAAATTCCGAGGAACTAGTGTTTGGGGTTTCAAAATCTCGAATGTTTTTTTATAAACGGATCGATCGATGGATTTATGTCCAAAAACGCATCGATCGATCACTAGTTCGTCGGAATATTCCGAGGAAATTCCGACGGATTGATGTTTCCTCGGAATTCCGTCGGTATATTCCGAGTTTGGGTTTCCTCGGAATTTCCTCGGAAATTCCTCTGGAAATTCCGAGGATTTCATTTTCCGTCGGAATGTCCGTCAGAATACTGCTGTTTTCTTGTAGTGACATATGTAGACCCGGAAGCTTCCCTGCAATCTTATACACAAGAATGTTACTAAATGCACGATTTAAAGATTGAACCTTTCACATCTACATACAAAACTGTGAAATTAGATTAGAACCATCATACACTATGAAACGTACAATAGAACCCCCAACAAATTCACTACCAAACCAATTATCCAAAAAAATTGGGGTCCAATTAATTTCAGGTTTCCGGATAATTTAAATAAAGCACATCAGATAATTCAAGTTTTTTCGGTTTAAATATCAAACAATTTTCGCTATTTACATAAAATATCATATAGTATATTTCAGAAAAAAAATCGATATTTTAGATAAATATTTGTATAATTCGAATTTTTTTCAAACAATTCGATTTATAAACAGTTTTTGAATATCCGGTTATCTATAAATTTAATACAACTAATATTTTAAAATATATAATTTGTATTTTAGAAATTTTAGTATTCGTTCCAATTTTGGTTCATTTCGGTTCCAATTAATTTTCGGTTTCAAAAATATAGGATTCAGTCGAATATTTATAAAACTGATTACATTTCAAAGATTGAGTAGGAAAAGAAGATATGATTCACAATTTGCAGCTTTACAAGTGTTCCAGTACTAGCTTTAAGCGGTTTTAGAACCATGAAAATATGGTTAATAATTTCAGTCATCTAGTGTAGTTTAAAGTGTTCAACGTTTGTGAATGCAGGAGATTGCAAACAAGAATGTTCATGTCAAAGAACTTATCAACAAGTTTGGAGAACTTATAGCTGATGTCTCACATGGCAAAGCCCTTGTTCTATTTGAGTGTTTTTTTCTTGCAATTGTGTGATCAGTTTAGACAAGATTCAAAGCTTTTGTTCTTCAGTTCCTCATTTGATGAGATAGTTCTCTATCAAAAAAAAAAGAAAGCTCAGAAAAAAATCTCAAACATGAATTTGTATATAAATATTCCAGACAAAATCTTCATAACCTCTGTCTATACTGTATTGCATCACACTTTTTTTGTTTGTATCGATCAGCAAGAGGACTTGATTGTCCTTTTGAGAAGTCACTGTCCGGCTCTCTTGAGATAAGCCATAAAACCAAGACCAGCTACTAATGCTGCACCAGCCGCAACTCCACTGTAAGCAGCAGCCCAAGCGTCTGTATGTACATACTCCATTGCTTCTCCTGATACTGTTGCTCTCTTTCTTCTTCTTGCTCCTTTACCTCCTTTT
Organism: Brassica oleracea var. oleracea; assembly: GCF_000695525.1. Lineage (NCBI taxonomy): Eukaryota > Viridiplantae > Streptophyta > Magnoliopsida > Brassicales > Brassicaceae > Brassica > Brassica oleracea. Next base: position 51,702,587 of record NC_027749.1, read on the forward strand.
GAATCATCCAAATATAATCTCAGACTCTGCAATTTATATAAATGATCCAATCAATTCAGATACCGAAAAAAAAAAATCTCACAAGGGTCTCATTATTTAATCTTTTCATTTATAACTACTTTACCTTCCAGCCAATTGATTTGGCATGGTCTATGGCGGCTTGAAGGTCACTATCTGAAGCCAACAACACTTTATCATGGTCTTCATCTTCATACTGCAGATTATAACCATCATCATAACACTTCAACGGAGACAAAAACAGAATTGCATCATATTGTCTTCTGGAATAAGTTTATATACATACCAAAATTTGAGGTAAGTTGTCTGGATCGATATCACTCCCTACTCTCTGAAGAATTGCTGTTATCACTTCTGTCAAACTACGAGTGTCTGCAGTTCAAGAACCAATCCATCTGAGTAAAAAACACACAATAGCAAAACTGTTTGCTTGCTTGCTTACCGCTAATGAATCTGTGCATTCTGTGGTTCTTGTCTTCGATCTTGAAAGAAAATGTATTTGCCAAAGGGAGTGACCTCCCTGTCTCAGCTTCAGAAGCAACTTTCAAGGAGCTCTCACTGAAACCAATTGTTCCCAACAAAGTCAGCAAAAGAAACAAGTTTTAGCAGTTAAAGCTAGTCAGTGTAAATAACCTTCTTGTGTCCTCGTCTTCCTCATTAGGAGATAACTCCATTGCCGAATCCCAAAACTTCTGCATCATCGTGTTCGTCTCCTCATTACCTATTCCCGCAGTAGTTCCAGCCTGATCACACATCAAAACATAACCACACTATTAACAAGACGTCTCTAGAAAAACAAGATAACAGTGAGAAGTTTAAAGAAATAAAACTTACCGTGGCAACAGCTGCGTGAGTTACATGGATCACATCAACAACTGCAACCACATCTCCTTCTGAAATCATGAAAACCCTTTTGTTAGTATCTTCATAAGACTTGTGATCCAAAATGTAACAGAATTTTTTTACCTTTGTCTGTAACAGGAAGGTGTAAGAACTTCCCCTCGTGCATGATGTGCAGAGCTTCAACGATTGGTGTGTCAACTGACGTAGATTCTGGATTCTCAGTCATAACCTATGCATTCACCAATAAGAACAAACGATTAACCTTGAAACTTAGAATAATACATAAGCCTGAAAAAGGAGACTAAATCTCTTAATCATACCTGTTCCACTGTAGTCTCAGATGGAGGAAGATTCTCAGCCACAACTCGCATCAGTATATCCTTAGAACTATACAAAATGAGAAACAAAGGAAAGACAAGAGAGTTCAGTCACTTCATAATCTAGTTAGTATCTGAAGGGAAGGTGGGAGAACTCACGTAAAAATCCCTCGAAGCTTGTCCTCGACCATCACGACCGCACAGCTTAATTGAAACTCAACCATCTTCTTTGCTACAGTCAACACTGTATCGGCTGGCGAGACTTTCAACACCCTGAACAAGCACACCATTGTCAAAACTTAAACACACTCAAGAACGTTGTAATAAGAAAATCTAATTAGAAAAAAAAAAGGAAGAGATTACCTACTTTGAATCATCTGGTATCAGTGTTGACAAAGAAGGTCTAAACATCCGGTCTCTTAGCGTCTCAATGAAGTTGTTGGGAACTACATGAAAAAAAAAAAAAAAATCAACATCTGAAGAGAAAATGAGATTGTAGTAGTAAAAGTTCAGTTCCCTCGCCTTACCTGAAGTGTTTGTTCCCCAACTTCTTTCAACACCTTCAACGGCAGCAGCTATGGCTTTACCTTTCTCAGCTGCCCTCTCCATACGAGCAATCGCATCGTACAGACACTTTGCTATATCTAACAAAGCAATAACTTCGCCGTTTTCAACAACAGGCAGATGTCTGAATTTACCTGCAGAGTTTAAACAAAATCAAGAATCTATAACGCCAGGAAACATCTTAACTTCAAAAGGCAAACAACTACAAACCTAAGACCATCTTTTGGAGCGCTTCAACAGCAAGTGTTTCGGAAAGAACGAACATTGGGTTCCTAGTCATAACCTTGGACACAGGTGTTTCCTCTACATTAATCTCCTGTGAGATCACTCTTGTAGCTATGTCCTGAAAGAAAAAAAAAAACCCCAATAAAAAACGATGCATAGGAACAACAACTATAGTAGTGTTTTCAAACTTTACCTTGTCAGTGAGAATCCCACAAAGCATTTCGTTAGAGTCAGTCAACAACAAGGCATCGACTTTGCGAGACGCCATTCTTTTACAAGCTTCATATATAGTAGTTGTTGCAGGTACTGTAAGAGCTTTCGATAGCCTTAAGCGTTTGACAGTTCTCTCCCCTCCCGTTAAACCCCTGCATCCATATCAAAATGATCACATTAGCTTCAATGAAAAGAGACAACAACGACAACTAGGACTAGTTTACTTTACTTGTTACCAAAGGAACCCAAATCATGCCTGATAAATCAACATTACAATTACAACGCTAACACATAAACTAAAGAATCCTAAGGAGACGGGCCAATTCTGAGATTTTAGAGACTGTATGCAATTTAGTAAAAGATAATTTTTTTTAACAAATTTTGGATGGACTTTCATGTATGCAATTTTTTTTTTTTTGAATTACCAGGAGGTTACCGAACCCCTAATCCCCGAGGTCCGAAACCACAACATGCAATATTAGTTTCTTCCTAGGGAACTGGAAACCTCTGACACAATGGTCAGGGTCCTTTCCAATTGAGCTAATGACTTCTGGCAAGACCGGTCCTGAGTTATGCTAGATGAAACATTCGCAACAGACTTCCAAAGATTTTGAAAAAAATTACATACAAATAAGCCCCAATCTTACATAGACACGGCCACGGCCCTCAAAATCTCAGGGCCGGCCCTGGCCTCTGGTTATGTTCGGGCTATGGACAAATGTTTCACTTGTCTATGCTCGGGACCGGCGCTAAGGAGCTAAAGGCTTCTTGATTACTACGGTTTATATATAAGATTGAGACTGAAGGAAGAGACTTACAAAGTGGAACGTGAAATATTAAGAGATCTCCGGCCAGTGTCGAGGCCTCGTTCGGAGATGTCCATGGATTTGTTCTTTCCGAGCAATGACGAAGTCGTGACGGTTAAGCTCCGTCTCGATGACCGGTCTTGGTTAGCCATTTTCTACTGTGGAGAATATAGAAGAAACCAAACCTTTTAAGAATCGTCAACGCTCTTACGAAAATCGATTTAGTTAGTTAGGTGCTAAATAAATCCGAAGAAGAAACGTCTTGTGAGATCGACACTAATCAAGACAAACACGTGGAATCAACGCTATTACAGAGATTCTTTTCCCGGGAAAGTGATGAGAAAGCGAAAGAAATGTTCTGTTAAAACGTGCAATCGGATTCTTTGATTCCGATGCCTTTTGTGCGAATTTTTGGTCATCTCTTTCTCCTTTTATTTTGGGCAACTTTTATTTTTGGTAATTTACGATTCTATCCTCGAGATTTGCGACCTAATGACGCGTGAAGCAGTGATTTGTTTCCCGTTTCGGAAAGGGTGTTATGGTCATTTGTGTATTTATGGTCGTCATATTATTACGCACGAGTTGATTACATTCTGGATTTCATTTAATTTTTATTTTGTAGTTGGGATTGTCTTTACTCTTTTTACCAATTTCTTGAGATTTCGTCTACGACAGGAATTTAAAGCTGTTTTTCCTTACATCAGAACATTTCAATCACGAGATTGAATAATGTTCAACCTCATGGTTTTGAAGAGTCTCATATATGTATAATAATAAACTTACCCGTTTCATATAACGTTCATAGTTTTGATTAGTTTCCTCGCTCCTCAACGTTGAATTGTCAAATTAGTAGTCATAACGATCAACGCAACCAACCAACCAGAGACTTCCTGATCAGTTAAAAACGACGCCGTTTCTTTTATTGGGCTTACAGTAATTAGGGCCAGTAAAATCATATTGGTAACTAGGCTTACTCTAATCAGGCCCATCAAAGCCCAATTTGTATCTCGTTTTATTTCACTTGAATCTCTCTCTCGTTGATTCCAAAATCCATAGCAATGGCGACTTCAATAGCTCGATTCTCTCGAAGAGCATTAACTCCCAACCCGATCCGTCGCTTCTTCGCCACTTCCGCGGCGCTCGCGACGAACGCGGAGGCGCCGAAGCCAAAACTGACTGTATCACCGTCTCCGGATCGTGCGAAATGGGACTACAGAGGACAGAGGCAGATCATCCCTCTGGGGCAGTGGCTTCCCAAGGTAGCCGTCGACGCCTACGTGGCGCCAAACGTGGTATTAGCCGGCCAGGTCACGGTCTGGGACGGCTCTTCCGTCTGGAACGGCGCCGTTTTGCGCGGCGATCTCAACAAGATCACTTTGGGGTTTTGCGCGAATGTTCAGGAACGGTGTGTTGTCCACGCCGCGTGGTCTTCACCAACAGGTTGTTGTTCATTGATAGTAACGAATAGTGTTCTCTTCGAGGCTGTGTTTGTGATAGGAAATGAAGAATCTTTACTGACGTTATGTGCTTGAGATTAGGTTCGAGAGTTGAATAGAGTAGCTATACACACGGTAGGTACATGATGGATCATCTTGTGTAGCATTAGGAAGCTGTCTAGAAGATATTTGGGGACAATGTCGAAGTAAAGGTAATGAATTTTTGAGAGGATTCTGCAAAGGATTTGGCTTTCTGACTAGAAGAGAATTCTATGATGATTTAAAGTCAAGAGCTTGTTGTTTGCTTTGAGGTTTGAGGCGATGGGTCAGTGTTATAGAGAGACTAGTTTGTTTTGATTAGGCTCTCTGCTATGTAGGAATGTATTTGGACTTGAGGACACGCCTATAGTATCTATTGTCACTATAGGTCTACTTCTTGTCAAGGGCTAGAGCATGTTGTGGTTGTGTATCACCCTTATACACTATAGTCTTTTCCTGAAGATCTGACTTTTTGACATGATGATTCAAATTTTGATTCTACGGTAACCGTCTATTTTTGTTTTTGTTTTTGCTCTAAGTTTAAGGCAAGGGTCAGTGTGAAAGCAGACCAGTCTGTTTTGGTTAGGCTCTCTGCAATGTGGAAATGTACTTGGACTTCATCACACACTATTCAATCATGTTTTAGGTCTCTAAAGGTCTACTTGTCAAGGGGTAGACCATGTTTGGTTCTGTGTCACCGTTATACACTATAAAGTCTTTACCTTTATTCTGAAGTTCTGGTTTTTGATAATGATGATTCATAATTTGATTCTGGGGTTGCGGTAATTTTTCAGGATTACCAGCAGAGACGTTGATCGACAGGTACGTGACAGTGGGCGCATACAGTCTTCTGAGATCATGTACCATCGAACCAGAGTGCATCATAGGGCAACACTCTATACTAATGGAAGGTTCGCTTGTTGAGACCCGGTCAATCCTGGAAGCTGGTTCGGTTGTGCCACCAGGAAGAAGGATCCCGTCAGGTGAGCTATGGGGAGGCAATCCAGCAAGGTTTATAAGAACACTAACTAACGAAGAAACCTTGGAGATCCCGAAACTCGCTGTAGCCATCAACCATTTGAGCGGAGATTACTTCTCTGAGTTCTTGCCTTACTCCACTGTCTACTTGGAGGTAGAGAAGTTCAAGAAGTCCCTTGGTATCGCTGTTTAGAAGTCTCTCTACAAGCTTCTCTTGTGGGTTTCATGTGCTTATGTCCGTCTCTATTGATTGCAATAAGTAGGTGAAGAACATCAAAAACATTCAAATGTTTTGTCTCTCTATTTTTTGGTTTCTTTGTAAACTGATTTTGGCTGGATATTGCCTGAGTGATAATGGCGAGAACTTCTTGTTTTGTTGTCTATGGACAAGCAAAGATTTGCAACATAAATAAACAAAACAAATGAATAAAATATACCCAATCTGTTTTACAAAGAGTTTTCACTTTTTTACACAATTAAAAAAATAATTGAAATTTATTTATGTTTTAAATAATTATATTTGTTTAACCTATAACTTCAGAGATCAATAAAATTATTTATAATTAAACCATTTTGTAGTCAATAAATAAATATAAATAACATTAAAATTTTAAAGTGATATTTTGTGTAACAATAAAAAAATGTCAAATGACACTCTTTAACAAACAAATGAAATAATTACTTGAAACCTTTTACCATATCTTTGACAGAAAATGAACCTCGTCAAACAAAAATTATGTAAATATGTTACTCAACATGGGTTACTTGAGAAATCTTTAAATCAGTTCCGTTGCATGTAGTGTCTAATCAGTTACGTACGTTAATAACCCATTTCTCATTCTATAAATACGAAGTTTCTTCACACAGCCAAACCACACAAACATCAAAGTGAAAAGAAGAAAGAAAAAGAAAGAGATAAGACTGATTAGAGAAATGGAAAGCAAATCAAGAGCTATTGCCTCCTTAGTCCTAGTTGTAGTCTTAAGTGTTGCTAGTTTGATGACTCCACCAGTTGTACTAGCTCATGAACAACCACCTCAGTCTCCTATCAACATAGAGAAATGTTGGTCATCTATATTTAACGTCAATGGGTGCGTACTCGAGCTCTACAGATCAGTATTCTCCGGACAATTTGGCAATGTTGGAGTCGCATGTTGCAAAGTATTTTCAACCATTGATGCTAACTGTTGGCCTCATATGTTTCCATTGAACCCGTTCTTTCCACCTCTTATCAAAGACAATTGTGCACACATTGTTCCAGAGTGAAGTAGACCATCGTTTAGCTTTAGAAAACTTTGTATTCATGTTCCAAGTCTTATGAATGTCAAATCAAATAAAATAATTGTTTTCGTAGAATCCATTGAAGATTGTGCTAAATATTAGTAACTCTATTTTTTTTCTCTTGGCCACGAATATATAAAAATATTACATATGAAGACTGAACGATTTATGTATCTATTTACTTGTCTCTTGAACTAAAACGTGGATTAACTATATAAATATAAGAGCTAGATTCTTAATAATAATTCAAGAAAGTGCTGTGTTGGTCTCTTTAAATTGGATTTCGTAGAAAACAGAATGTAAACTAACACATCAATCACCAGGTAAACTATGTTCTGGTACATGTAAACATGTCATGTAAATGTCGATGAGTATTAAAAAAAACTAGTGTAATTGTTCTTACATAACCCCTCTTGTCACGGCCTGAATCCTATAATCAAAGGCCATACAGTCATACGGACAGACTCATGTGGTTTTTGGTTGTATCCTTTTAGGCATATAATGAAAGGATTTGATTAAATGAATCCAAGAGGTTGTGTATAGTATTTTAAGCTCAAGGTACATAAATGTTTTAGTGGCTGATCACATAATTTAGGACTCATAAAGACCAAGACAGAACTGTTATAATTTAAAATAAAATTTAAGTCTATATTTCCTCAACAGATTTGTTAGACTAAAAATAATCATTATTTCATATTAAGTAGTTAATCAAATGGTCTTACTAACACTTGTCTATAGTAGATAAAAAAATAGGAATCTAAATTAATAGAGTAGAAGGTAAAAGAAATGTTTATTTTATTTATTCAAATGATAACAATGTAGTTGGGGGAAGAATCGGATTTGAAAAGGCAATAAAAAGATACAGTAGTTAAAATTTAATTGGTAAGCATCTAAACAAAACTTGACAAATTAGTAATTCATCAAAATTAATTATCTTTATGTATTCAACGTAGAACAATGCAGGTAACGCTCCCCAGTACATGTTATATAAAGAAGAGAACCTCAGCTCTGTCATCATCACTTACAATCTACATCACTTTGTAAACTAAACAAAAAAAGAAAATGAAGCTCGTCTTCTTACTCGCCCTCACAGTCGTTGCATCTTGTATGCATCTATCTCTCCTTCCTTTTCTTTTAATAACCAAAAGTTTACACACCTCGTGCATGATAATATCTTTCTACACATTTTCAAGAAAAACATATATAAATCATCATTGTTTTCAAACTATATTGAAAATCATTGAAACATCATCTTTCTAATGAGTTGAGTTATTGGTAATTTATTTTGTTTCGTTATTGATATTGTTGTGTGTGTTGTTTGTGAAGGTTATGCGAGAGAAGTGCCAGATAAGTTCCCTCCAGGTGCGACTCCTGACACTCCTCCATTTAGTTATGTTACTCCTCCACCACCACCACCGTCCAATGAAGAAACTAAATTCCCTCCAGGCGTGACTCCTGACACTCCTCCATTTAGTTATGTTACTCCTCCGCCACCACCACCTATGGGTGCTGCAAGAGAGATGTCCAAGGGAGAAACTAAGTTCCCTCCAGGTGTGACTCCTGACACTCCCCCATTTAGTTATGTGACTCCTCCGCCACCACCAACAATGAGAGAATACTGATTTGTCAAATATACAATTGATAATTTTTCTTAAATTTTATCTAATATAACTTGAAATAAAAAGTTTTATCTGTCTTATCCTCTTCAAAACATAAAACAAACAGATGTGTTAGGATTAAGAACATGCATAAGAGACAATAAGATAAACAGAACTAACAACGTGAAGACATCTCTGACTGATAGTTACTTGCTTCTCCTCTGCCTCCTCCACGGACAAGCTTCTTCCGACTTCACCGTCGCAGAATACACCACCAAAACGTAGCTCCGGGAAGTTCTCCAAGAACGGTGAGGTGTCCGCGTTTGGACGGCCAAAGAAGGAGTCGCCACGTCCACTAGCGGCGAAAACAAACCCTCCAACAACTTCCTGTTTGTTTGGTTTGGACATGATGTTTCTAAGCTGAGAAGAAACAGCAGTTAGTGATGCTTCAGCCACTTTGAGATCAGGGATGTAAACTTGGAAATGGTCACCCGTTTTTATTCCAGCGCCATTGACTGTAAGATACTGCTCATCGGCTCTGAATAAACCAAAACGAATTTAAAAAAAAAAAAACTTAAATGGGTCAAAAGGAACAGATTCAATGTTCAAAAATCACTAGGCAGTGGTTAAGCGTCTAAACCGATTTTTCGACTGATTTTTAAAAATATGATTTCAAAAAATCATTTCGTTCATGGATTGCCGACTAGACTGATTTTTAGAACACTTCATGTAATGAAACTTGTGAAACTTACCCAGTAACTTGATGAAACACAAGTGAGGCCATGATCTTTGGCTTCTGATCCAAACCAACCGAGTATTTTCTTCTTTTTATGACTCCAATGTATGGATCAGCCTCCCAGAGCGGGTTTCCTAACTGAATATCATATCAGTTTAGTTACAAAAGTCTTGAGATAAGATAAAGTAAGGTTTCAGATGCGTACCAGATTTGCTTCTATGTCATCTAGAATTTGTTCGCCGTTGAGAACCTCAGCTTCTCCAATTCTTTTTGCTGTCATAAGAGTAGCAGGCCATTTAGGGAGAGTACTAATGGCATTAGCCACCTTGTACCTCAAATCAACCGGTGACATCCCTCTTGATATTGCAGTGTGAAACTGAACTCTTCCAGCTTCTGCTTCATATACGTCAACAGCTTGGGTAAAGTACAACAAACGTCTCATGGTGTAGATGATATTAAAAGCAGAGACACTTACCGATGGGTCTGTGTCTATCTCTTGCGAAGATTAGACCTGCAAGAACTCTGATCTCGTCTTTATGCAACTCAACAGTTCTTAATTCATCAGCTCGTTTATGTAAGAACTCTCCCTTTTGATCACCCACAATAATAGTTTCTGCAGGCATGGCATAGTCTGCAATGCATAAAAATTACATTACACTAACATCAATAATGAAATGTCTCAATAGTGCTCTGCACTTCAGTCTCAAATAAGTAATACTTTTTGTTTTAAAAATTGAAAAAAAAAATGTACCATAAGGCAGTACTCATACCCAATTTTCTAATGATAGGTTCTGTGGCATGAGTATCCTCCTACAAAATACAGCATGAAGACACAAACACATACATAAGCATAGAATTGAATACAATCCACACGTATAACACAAGTAGAACCCAAAGTATAGTTCACCCCAAAGAGCATGAGACAGGCTGGTGCAGCATGATCTGAAACCTCTGACACGAAATTCCTAATATCAATCACAAATTTATCTCCAATCATCGCCTCAGTATCCTGCAAAGATATAAAGAAAAGCATTGTGAGATATGAGTAGTCCAATGAACTAGATGTACACTCAGATTCTAGTTTTTCCTCTATATGTAAAACAATGACTTCCTTCCTTTGCCCTCTTGTAATCAAATGAAGCAGATTCATTCACAGCAGAAGGAAAATTATAATGTTGAGGACACAAAGGGTTGTTATACCTCTTTTGATTGAATTACAGGAATAACGTCGACTTTGATTCCTGGCAAGTAGCCAATGGTCAACAGTATAGCAAAACTTGGACAAATGTGCATGCCCTGATCATTCTGTTTGACCTGTAAACATGATATATAAGCTTAGAAAAACAAAATCATTATTGAGTTTTATGAAAAAACAATCAAAACCTCTCCAGCCTTGTCGTTACACGCTTCTATTCCCAATACTCCAGCAACTACGGATACAATAACAGGAGCCCTTGTTCCCACTCTTTTACTTATCTACATTACACATCATTACCATTATTAACAAACATTAAAATCAATAAAAAACAAAGATGGGGGAAGAGCATTAACGAGCATATATACCAGACTCAAAGTGTCTTCCATGTTCCCACATGTAATATTCGCAATTACAAAATCTGGTCGAATTGGCTCAGACAAGGCCTTATCAATTGCTTCTTCTACAGCTTCCTGCAATAAAAAAAAAAAAACGAACACAATTACACTAAAGGTTCCTCTTTTATAATCACAATCTATGATTCTCCACTGCCCACATGTCAAAATCGAAGCTTTACATGAAATTAGGGTTTCTGAGCTTACGAATTGATGAGGGTTTCTGGAGAAAGCAGAAACCATTTTGGGAAGAGAGAGGATGCGATTGCAGACGATGTTCCACGATCGGTTGACGCAGGAGGCGAAGGCAAACGGTTTCGCGGGTAACCGTAGGAGAATGTTCTGGAGAAGGTCGTCGTTCATTGAGGCGATGAACGCCATATCCGTCTTCCTCGATTTCTCCATCTTCTTCTTCTTCTTCGTCTATCACTTCCGCCGTGAGGTGATGATGTATTTGGTTCTTCTCCGGCGAATGTATTTGGGCTTTTTTTCTTCTACAAATGACATTGGGCTTTTTATAAATAGGCCCAGCTTTATTTTCTTTGATATCAGGCCCAGTATCTTAATTTTATTTGTTCCTAATGCATTTGATATGATATAATAATTTGTAAAAAGCTTATTTAATTTTCAAAACTATATGCGATCGCAAATAAAAATATAGTGATTTGCTTTCTGAAACCTTATGATGCTTTGTGGATATAATTTTAGTCGCGACATTTTATATGGTAAAATATTTTTTAACATAAAAATCAATCTAAACAAATTGAATAGTTCCCTTCACTTATCAAAGTGCAGTGAAACAAATTTACATGTACTTTCAACTTTCAATTTAGAGTTGATAAACTGAATAGCTAATGGAAACATATTCGGATATCACTGACAAGACAAAATAAAGAATAAAACCACAAAACATTGAGATAAGAAAATCTTATCTTTAATATGTCACAATGTACTTGTTTTGGATGCAGACACAAAGTATCTTTGGTTCTGTTCATTATATCTTTAAGTTTTTAAACGAAGAATCTTGTTTCCAATCTCAACATTTGTTTCATTAAAGTGTTATTGGTTTTTGTTAGGATGTCTATTGTTTTTTTCTCTAAAAGGCGTTACGAAAAGCGACCAGCCTCGTGAGTGTGCATGTTGGATGGTTCATTGTATTTAACCAATCCAACTTCAAATCCGGTGACTTAACTTATGCAGATGTATAAAAATTTCGTGTGAAGTTTATTCTACTAATGTTTGTTTTACTCTGCACACACTCAAAGGTCTACATATACACTACAAGAAAACAGCGGTATTCCGACGGAAAATGAAATCCTCGGAATATACCGACGGAATTCCGAGGAAATATCAATCCGTCAGAATATTCCGAGGAAATTCCGAGGAAAAATGTGTTCCTCGGAAAAAACGATGAATTCCGAGGAAATATTATAGGGATTTTACAAAATTCCGAAGAAATTCCGACGAACTAGTGATCGATCGATGCGTTTTTGGACATATACCCATCGATCGATCACATTGTTACGCTTTGGTCCATCTTAGTGATCGATCGATGCGTTTTTGGACATA
>NC_027749.1:51716170-51733046 GCF_000695525.1 Brassica oleracea var. oleracea
AAAATAAATTTATAATTTTGTTTTAATTTTTGAAAATTTCCAAGGAAGTTTATCCCTCGGAATATTCCGACGACATCTTCCTCAGAATATTCCGAGGAATTTCCGACGAACTTGTGGTCCTCGGGAATTCCGAGGAAACAGGGTTTCCTCGGAATTCCGTCGAAAATTTCCGAGGGATTTTCGAGGAAAGATGAATTTCCGAGAAGTTATTTCCGATGATTTTTTCCGTCGGTATGTCGTCGGAATAGCGTTATTCCGACGACATACCGACGATTTTTCCCCTCAGTATGCCGTTGTTTTCTTGTAGTGATATACACTTTAACATATGGTTAAAAATGTTTGTTTAGATCGATGGTATCGTACTAATACCATGTCATACGTGGAAAAACTACCAAGGCCATGAAACATGGTAGGAGGTCATATCAAAGAAGATTACATCAAACAAATGCATGAGGAGAATATTATATCTATAAACCAATGATCTAATTTTACCAAAAAACAAACAATGATGAACATTATGTTCAACGTTTGTTATGTGGTATTCTTTACTATAACGTAAGTGTCTTTGCATCACAATCACCTTGTAAGTGTGCATTATCACCCATTTCTACTAAAGAATGCCAAATAAAAACGACTATGGCTCCGAAGTAACAGCGGATTGAACGGTGAGGGACAAACGGTACAACTGCGGTGAGGTTTTAACAGTTAGGTTTTAACAGTTATAAAAATATATAGATATATATGGTATACGTAAAGAATTACGTAAAGAATCCCCGTGTAACAAAAAAAAAGATATTATATAATTCATTACCACTTAGGAAATAAATAATCTAAGTGCGTTAGATGAAGGAACTTTTCTAATTATTACCACAGTTAACTTTTGTAATAATGTATTTAGTTAGGTAGTTATTGACACGCTCTTTTGACTAAAACTTCTGAAAGAATTAATCAAAAAACGCTTCTGAAAGTTTTTGAACGCCGACAACTTCCACCGTTGAGTTTGAGGTGGGCAGAATGATGTGGATGAATAAAGAAAACAAGAGCCAACAAAAACGGCCGTTACGTCATTACTATTGCTGACTCTGCGTCAGCTCTTAGATTCGTTTTCTCTGCTGAAAGCATTTAATTTTACCATATCCATCATTTATATCACTGCCATAAAAGAGCGACAAAATCTCATATTTCACCAAACTGGATTATTAAAAATATGAGCATACCGGTTATACTCATACCAATTGGGGTATTTTTTCGTCAACTGATTTAAAACTAAAATGAAAGCATTGATCTTTTATGCTCGTGTCTACATACATAATGGCATGTGTATACTTTATCCCACTGTACATTTATCTAGCTATCTTACGACTTATATGTATGGACAATCTAAAACATGTTAAAATATCTAAAAAGGAATCTGAATTTTTTTTCGAGAAAGATTATATCAAATTAAATTAGTTGTACATAGGAAATGTTAATAAGGAAATTCAGAGCCTCTTTTGGTATAACAGTGCTGATGAGTTTCAGTTTCTAGTACTGATTAAGTGCCCCAAAACATAACGAATGATCAAACAGGCAATCGTATTTATACTATATCAGCTATATTATAAGTTTTTTCTATATTATAAGTTATTAATTTCATCACTTGATTTCTCACCATTTTACACCAATAAAGTTAGCACTTGAAACAATTTATTTGTTTCTAGCATTATGTTAGCATGTTTTGTTCTGTAAAATTATGTTTGCTATGTTTTGTAACGTATTTTATTTTCGCGCTCTGCTATCATTGAATTATCAAAAGAAACAAGGGAAAATAAACGTAAGAATGATATATACTCTTTTTAAGTCGAGAAAAAGAGAAGAATCCAAGTCCGCAAAGTCCACATGTAAGCCTCGGTAATGCGAAACTTTGTCCCACAGTGCGTACCAAGGTTCCTGCACCAACGTGTGAAGTCTTACCTGGCGCCACGTCAGGATTCAATGCATGGGAAAATTGAGGTGATAATGTTAATACTAATTAATCAGTTTCCATGAAAACAAATTAAATTTATATGTGCAAAGTTTACAAACTCATCTAAAACTCGTTACTGGAGCTTGTCAACAAAAAATATTTGGTTATATAATACTGTAGTGAGAAAATCGAATTATGAGAAACATGTACATGATAGTAAAAAACATATAGTCGCTGGTAGAACCAGCGACTGTTCTACCAGAAACATAATAAAAACATTTTTATTATGTGCCTGTTCGTCTGTTCGACTGTCATTTTTATCCAGGTGATTCATCTGAATGCTATATAAGTAGGGAATGCAGCTGATATCCATAAACTATATACTATAAATATAACTTGCCACTGTAAAAAAACTAAATTATGTGCCTGTTCGTCTGTTCCACTGTCATTTTTATCCAGGTGATTCATCTGAATGCTATATAAGTAGAGGATGCAGCTGATATCCATAAACTATATACTATAAATATAACTTGCCACTGTAAAAAAACTAAGTTGCTATGTGTAGTTGTTCATAACCCTTCAGTGATGCCTTGAGTATTTCTTTCTAAAACATTGTACTTACTCCCTCTATAGAGTAAGTTTCGGAAAACAAAATTCTATACGCTGCATTACAGTATAAATGCATGGACCAAAAAGAAAACACATTTGATTTTTAACTTTGACAAAGATAATTAACCAATAAAACAGCCATCGCTTACTTTGATGTAACGGAAGTTCACCTAAGTGGCTCATTTATACATAACCCTAAATTCAACGAATTACTTAATTAGATTAAGTTACCAAGTTTCTGCCACAGAAGAAAAGAATAAAACGACTATGTTATCAAGGATTTAATTTCTCATCGGTTTCAACCAACAACACAACCATTATCATCTTCTTAGTATTTTTTTTTATTTTTTTGAGAAAGACTATCTTCTTGTTTCAAAAAAGGAAAACATCATCTAAACTTTTTAGTCGAGGTAAGAAATCAATTCTATTCAATCACTATCTGGGAGAGGAAAGACACTTGAACTTATAAGTTGAGGTAAGAAATCAGTTTGAAAACATACTTCAAGATTAATTTTGAATACAGAGATAAATTGTCTTATGGAAACTATATTCGTAGATTATAGTCTGGATTTTAACTATTTACTCCAATAACGTTAAGTCGAATTATTAGTTTCATAATACCATATCTTATCTATATAGATTAAGATTAAGTGATTAACCATATTCAACAGTAACAAAATATTGTTTTTTCCACACAAAAGGAACACTAGCTCACGTTGGTTAATTCAAATTTTACTAAGTTTATTTATGAACGCCGAGTAGAGTACTTTCATAATGATTTCAGTTAGTCAATATGACAAGAATATTCAATTTTTAAAAAAGTTGGTGATTAATTATGTTTTTAATAATCAATATCATATATATATGTGCGTGTGCTGTATTGATTAAAAGGTCAACATGTGCCACTATGTCACCACTGTGCTCCCTTTTGTAGATTGATTTTTAAAATAAAAGTTCACTGGAACTTTATGTTTAGCAAGAACGCCCATAGGTATTAGTTGTTATCACGAATGCCGTGTTTGTTCACTTCACCATGAACATCTCATGTTAATAACATGCATTTTATTCCGTTACTCAATTGTGTGTATATATATTCATGTATATATTTTCTGAACATATATTCATGTATATATTCAGTATAAAATTCGAGAGAAAAGAAGTGCTCTAGAAATTGTAAGAATTAGTTATTTTTCTTTTCGTTAGGTAGATATTTGTATATGTATCTAATCCGTAACAAAACAAACTTACGAAAATATAATTTCATATGAAAGTTAAAAATATTTATGACTGAGATAAAAATATTTATGACTGAGAATATTTTGATCCATTGTTTAGAAGTAATTATAATTGAACTCTATTGAAATTAGCAAGGACATTTATATTTAAAAACCTTTTCTTAATGTAATTATATATCAACCAGTATAAAATCTATAATACTTGTAAAAAAAAATAATTTTGAAATTAATTCGGTTTCCACAGTGGCAACGCTCGATTTGGAAAGATTTCAAAAATGAACAACCATTGTTATATAAAATACTAGGATCGGCCCTTAATAATAAAAACTGTTTTATATAAATTTATATTAATTTTATGAAGCATTTAAAAATCATGGTGGATTGAAAACTATATTATAAAAAACAACAATGAATTCTAAGATCACATTGTTAGAACATCATTAGTGGTAAAATAGCAAGTAGAGTACCTCACTAATATTTTTATTATTATTTTTGTACATAATTTAGTTATAATAATTTTAAAAATAAAAATAAAAAAACCTATAAAATGATACCACATGTATTCACCGATTCTTTAGAAATGTAGGAAAACTCTTCCCGCAGGTACCACTCTTGCTTTTTTTTTCTATTAATCCTTTCTCTTTCTTCTTTTTCAGCTTTTAATATTTTAAATTTGTTAGAGACTGATGAATTTCAACCGGTGCGAGTGTCCTTATTTTAAATAGACATTTTTGGTTTGGAATTAAAATGACAATATCCTTCATTATTCTATTTTTTCAGAGAATACAAAATTAACAAAAAACAATTCAGAATAATATGATAATATATATATATATCTTCTTATTATTCTTAGTTCAATTTGACATAATAAAAGAAAATATTAACTTTAAATAGATAATATGTGAAATTTCATGTTTACCACATTCATGGTACCATTATTGATCTTTACCATCACTAAAGGGGTATTTTTAAAAATATATTTTCAATAAGTAGCAAAAGACTCTTATATCCTTGTTCTTGATATATATATAACAAATAATTATTTAAATAAAAACATATTTTTATGTTTTCGAATTATACTTTTTTAAAATTCAAACTTTTTTATAATTATTTTTTTTGGAATTGTTTTGGTTTATTTTAATTTATTTTTTAATTTTACAGATATAAGATATGTTCGGTTATTTATAAAATTTGATTCAATTCTCGTTCAGATATTTTGTTTTTTTTTGTTCAGTTTGGATAACAAAGTGGGGAACCAGCTAATATCAAAAACAAAATCAGGTCTCTTTCGGTTACAGGCGTTTCAGATTATTTTGGTTAATTTGAGTAAATTTTATTGATAAATTGTTTTTTACCGGGAAAAAAACAGGTGATTTAAGTTTTTTGGATAACTTATCGGGTAGTTTATATAATTTTAAATAATTTAGGGAAAAGATATTCATATAATTCATTTTGGATAGTTTAGTTTATAAATAATAAGTTTATGATATTTGTTAGAGTAAAACTAAGTTTATTTAATATTTTAGATTTGTAAATTATATTTCAAATTGAGATACTTATTGATTTTGGTTCGGTTCTCGTTTGTTTTTGATATTTTAGTTTCAGAAAAACATAGAATACATGATATATAGAAATATACCTGATTTATGAAATTTGGTTTAGTTTCGATTTTGTTTTTTATTTGGTAAGGTTCGATTCTTCAGTTACGGGTAAACACATGGCTAATTTCATGTGTGCAAAGCTTTGTAGTACTGGCTAACGGCACATCGATTTTAATGTTTGATCTCAAACCTCTCGTCATTCTATTTATTTATAAATTAAAATTGAGATATAATTATTGACCATGTATTAATTTAGAAAAATAAATTGGCGGATGAATCAAATCTATTTTTTATTTGCTAGTTGACTATAGCAAGAATAATATTATTGTATAGACCCAAATCAGAGTTTAGAGTCATAAATAATAGAACCTAAAGAGACCGACAAATAATTTAAGTGGTAAAGTAGATTTTTTTGTTATCTATCTATATATAATTGATTACGGCTGCTGGTTCAGAGGTGGACTTTGTGGGTTACCGGACTTGAAAAATTATAGTTATATAAGGTCCAAAATTTATAAGTCTGAAGCCCAAATAATGTTGTGACGGACAAGTATCGCCTCTGCAGCGAACGATTTTCCACGTAGCAAAGCAGAAGAGATACCAACGTATTTATATATATATAGATTTAAACCATTAATTAAAATACTGTATTTAAAATTTTAAGATATAAATTTTAAAAATACATGAGCGAGTCCATTAACTGTCAATCTCGAGAACTAGAATTGGGTTTTGACAGTTTTAACTTCTTTTCTTTTCATCGACAGTTTCAACTACATAGATAAACACATATAGCGTGAGTATTAGGTGTATTTTGACTGATAAACTATTGAATGAAATATAAAATTACATACTAAAATAATAACCAATTAACTTCAAACAGATTCACGTACAAGTCATGTTTAAAAGGGAATAAAACAAAATAATTTACATTTCTTTTCAGATCTTGAGGTCCACAGTTCCACCTTCTTACCAACACCCAAGTGATTCGTTAGAGAGAGAGAGAGCGTGAGAGTGATTTATAAGCTTCTCTTTGGGCATTACAATTTTTTGTGAACATAGAAACACTCAAAACTTAACCAAAAACAAAAATGGGAGAGGTTCAAGAAAATCCCAAACTCTTATATCATCTTTTCAAATCTCAATAATAATAATAATAATTTTGTTCTAACTAAGACTAATAAATTTTTTGGTTTCAGGAAGAGAAGAAGCAAGAAGCACCAGAGGAGAAGAAAATGGAGGAGAAGAAACCAGAAGAGGAGAAAAAAGAAGAAGGAAAGAAAGTGGAGGCTGATGAGAAAAAAGGAGAAGATTCTGAAAAGAAAACTCAAGAAGGAGAAGCTCCTAAAGATTCCAAAGAGGATTCTCCTCCGGCGGCACCGGAGGCTCCAGCGCCACCTCCACCGCCGCAAGAGATTGTGCTTAAAGTTTACATGCACTGTGAAGGCTGTGCTAGAAAAGTCCGCCGTTGCCTCAAAGGCTTCGAAGGTATGTATTAAGAATATACTATATCTAAAAGTACATACTTCTTTATATCATTTCTGCATTTTCATCTACATGTAATAATCTTCTAAAAAGAAATAATACATTTTCGTTTTCTTCATAGAATAATTTCACAAAATCCAAACGTTTGCCATCTGCTTTTACAACACATTTTTTGTTTGTTTAAGATGATTCATCTCGTGGTTCATTTAAAATATATAAGACAAAACACTTTAAACAAAAGATTGCCGTTTGATTTTTTTCCAACAAATTACATATTAAAAAAATAAGCATCAGATAAGTAAATTACTGTAACTATATATCGTTTCTGCCAATTACAGTTTTTGGTTAATTTGGTGTATAAGTATAATTAATATTCGTCTTTTTTTTTAATTTTCGTCATATATTTTGTATATAGAACCACATAAAGTTTGGGTTATGCTTTTAAGTATTACTATTATAAATAAATAAAAGAAACAATCAAAGTATAACATTCTGTTTTTGGTAAACATGGCAATATAACGATATATATATATATATTATGACTATATACAAATATGATTTGAATCTTGGATTTTTGGTTTAATTGATTTAGGAGTGGAAGATGTGACGACTGACTGTAAAGCGGGTAAAGTGGTTGTGAAGGGAGAAAAAGCTGACCCATTGAAAGTCTTAGCCAGAGTTCAAAGGAAGACCCACCGTGAAGTGGTGCTTCTTTCTCCTATTCCTCCGCCATCTCAGCCGCCGGAGAAGAAAGGAGAGGAGGAGAAGCCCAAAGTGGAAGAGAAGAAAGTGGAGGTAACTTTCTTTATTGTAATTTTTTTTGTCTAGTAATGAATTTTTTTTTTAAAAATAGAGGTAATTTAAGGGTTGCTTTTTTGGGGATGTTTATAATTATTTATTCAGAGTAACTATTAATTAATATATCATTCAGTTAAAGTGGGATTATTCTCCCTTTCCAGTGAATTCACATGGGGGTGTACTGGTAGATTAGTATATTTTTATTGATGGTTTTAGAACTAGATTTTTTCTGATTTTTTTATTATTATTTAATTTTACATATATGGAATCTGGGTTACATAGTCGTTTTATTTAAATTTTCGACGATCTTTTTGTATCAGCCTCCCGTAGTAGTTACGGTGGTCATCAAGGTTCACATGCATTGCGAAGCTTGTGCGACGGAGATCAAGAAACGGATCATGAGAATGAAAGGTTAGTTTTTTTCTACTGAATTGTTTAAATAATCTAATATTGGTTAAGATATTGGACTTTTTATACAATAAGTCCCAATATTTAATAGCTTTTACCTGTTTTTTTTTTTACAATAGCTTTATCTGTGAAAGCAACACTTCAAACTTAAAGGAAATTTACTGAAAAAGTGATAGGTAACAATTAAAATGAAAATATATGTTTTGGGGGTGATTTTAGCTCTTTTTCTCGTCTGTCCTGACTACTTCGGTAGATAAAACGTTTCAATATCTTGCATAATCATCCACTTGTCACCAACTTTACATTGTCTTTCGTTAGTTCTTTAGTCGTATCAAATTTGGTCCATACAGTTTCAAATCTAGATGATATTGCTTCGACTTTAAAACACATGCACATGTATTATTTATTTATTTATAGTCATTCTAACTTTTAAAAAGCATATGTTATGTTATCGTTTTTTTAATAAATTATATGTAGTGGGGTCAAAATGTATATAGCCCTACTTTAGTAGTATGATTTTTTTAATTATTCATTTTTGTTTGAAACAAATAACTTTTAGGAGTGGAATCTGCTGAATCCGATTTGAAAGCTTCTCAAGTGACGGTGAAAGGAGTGTTTGAACCGCAAAAGCTCGTAGAATACGTTTACAAGCGTACTGGAAAACATGCTGCAATTATGAAAATTGACCCACCACCTCCGCCGCCACCTGAGGAAGCTGCTGCGGCCGCGGAAGCAGAGAAGAAGGAAGAAGGAAAAGGAGAAAATGGCGGTGGAGAGTCCAAAGGCGAGGAAGGGAAGGACGAGAAAGCAAAGACTGATGAAGAGAAGAAGGAAGGTGACGGCAGCAAAGGTGAAGGTGAAGCGGGGGAGAATGGCGGTGGTGGGGAGGAAGAGGGAAAAGTTGTGGAGGTGAAGAAGATAGAGAATCCATATTTCTACTATCATTACCAGCCGCCGCGTGTGGCAATGCCGCCTTATGCTTATCCTCATGCTTATCCACCCCATGCATATCCTCCTCAAGCATATCCTCCCCATGCATATCCTCATGCATATCCTTCTAATGCATATCCTCCTAATGCATATCCCCCTCAGATATTCAGCGACGAGAATCCAAACGCATGTTCCATAATGTAACAAAGAAACTGCAAACGCTAAAAGAGTATATGGGAAATATTTTGAACAATTTGATTAAGCGGTTACTAATCTAGATGAAACTTGTGGAACAAACTCTAGAGTTCATATCGATAGTCCCAGTGGTGGAGCCACATTGCTCAAGATAGGGCAATTGCCCCCTATGCTTTTTCAAAACTACATGTAAATTTTAGATTTCAAATATGCCCCTTTCGTTACCACATTGTTTAAAGTATATATAAACCCCTTTTTATTCTTCTCACCATGAAAAGAAGAACTTAAAAAGGAGTAAAAAGAAATTATCGGTGAATATTAATAGTTAGGTCACTTAGGTGAAACACTTTTTCTCGCATCTATCAAAATAGGTTCGTCCATTTATTGCACGAATAAAATGCTTCCTCAGTTTATTCATGCCATCGGCGTTTGTCAATTGTGTTATGATTATTATTTTTTGATTAAAGGAATTGTGTTATGATTACCTCTTTATTTTTCCTAAAGGTTTATGATTATTTATTCTGAAATCATTTGTGTCCATCATGTGTTGCTAGAAACTAAACGGTGACTCGTAGTATCAATCAATCATATAAAATAAAATTAATCAAGAATCCTATGTTTTTTTCATTTTGAGATTTTAAAGCAATAAACAGAAAAATTAATTCCCCGAAAAATATATTATTTTATACAATGTGGACAATCCAGTTTAGTTTTATTTGAATATGGACAACATATATACACTTCTACACCATAATACGAGAATTTTTACATATAGAGCCATTTTTATTCCAGCCAAACAAATAACCAAATCACTTTTGTGGTCCGGAAGTCAATAGTAAGCAAACAGTGAACACAGCTCGTGATGTCGCATGGTAAGCAAAAGAACAAAGAACATTCTATTCCAGCCAAAGTAGTAGACTCCAGAAACCCCTCTCTCTCTCACCTGTGTAGCGCGTGAATCGTGAGGGTATAATACTACAACGAGCCATGATGTGACGGTGTTAACAAGTCGACCTAGCGTGATGGGTCCGTGCCATCTCTTTGAGGACGTACAGTTTTATGAATGAGCCCACGTGACCGCCACCACTTCCTCTAAACCTGTGCTTGTACTCCAACTTTTGTCGCTTCTTTTATTGGACGCACCGTTTTTATTTTCTTATTAAATATACTCGATTCCTCTTCGAAACACACAAGATTAAAGAAAAATATAGTACGTTGCTCTTTACTTTAGTAGACAAAAATAAGTAATTTTTTTTTTGCAACTTAAAAATAAGTAACTTATTCACTTTATTTTTTGTTTCTTTCTAAAAATAACGAATCAATTTTAAAAAGTACTAACCAATGTCGGTAGATCAATTCACTATTTTTCCTTTTTAGAGAAAACTATTGGTTAGTGTTAAATGTTTACAGCAAACGAAATGTTTTTTAGCTAACACAAGAACTACTATTAATTGTGATAGAAATAGCGATTAGAAATTGTTTTTCATTAAACAACATAAAATATTGATTGCCATTGATGTTAGTTTTTGTTTTCAAAGTATTAATTTGTAATAGAAATAACATAAAAATTACCAGTAACCCGTTTTTTTCGTTAACTAAGCGGTTTTGTATGACTGGTGCGGGAGTCTGCAAATGCGGGTGGTTGCGGTTTCAAGCGTTATTAAGCGTTTTGTACGACTGGTACAACGTTTGAAAATTGTTGCGTTTACGTGATATTTGTGACAGGTTGATTATAAGATATCACATTGGTTTAATAATAAATTACTCATATAAACATATTATAACAATTAAAAACTATAAAAAACATACTATTCTAATAAAATTTAATAATTATCAATCTAATATGATTAATAAAAATATTATGTTTATTTATAAAAAAAATTAAACTAGTTGAAAGTTATAATTTTAATAAAATTTGTTTTGAAGATTTATATTAAAAAAATTTAAAAAATATTTTATTTTGTTTTATACATGTGTACATCTTTATATATGTGTGTATATAAATGTTTAAAAATTCTAATAAATAGTTAGTTTAAATTTTTTATAAAGAAAATTATTATATTGTTTGTGAATTTTAATTAATATATAAAATATGTATATATTTTTATTTATAATATTTCCATTTTAAAATTTTAATTTTAAAATTTTAAAATATTTTTGAAAATAATTTTATATTTATTTTTTCACCCGCAACCGTCCGCAACCACAAACGCTAGCTGAAACCAGCTTTTGATTTTAAGAGGTTCAGAGCGGTTTGTAGCGGTTTGTATGATTGTTTCAAAACGCTGCCAACCACTACCAACCGCAAAAGCTGCGTTCGCGGGTCGTAGCGGAAAAACCAGTCAGGCCCTAAGTATTACAAGTGCATGCTTATTTGGAAACTCTCTAATTTATCTGTTTTATAGCATTGCACAAAATTGTTAGAGCATCTCTAATGGTATACAAAAAATGTATTTATATTTCACTCTAAAATAGAGTAACCATATTCTAGAGTTAGATTTGCTCTAATGGTTCACTCTATTATAGAGTTGCTCTATAATAAAGTGAAATATATATAGAGTAATGTTATTTTTTACTCTGTATTTGGAGTAAGAGCATCTCCGATGGTACATAATTTTTTTTTCTATTTATCATTCTAAAATAGAATAACCATATTCTAGAGTTAGATTTGCTCTAATGGTTCACTCTATAATAGAGTGAAATATAGAGTAATGTTATTTTTTACTCTATATTTGGAGTAAAAAAACAACATTATTTTATATTTCACTCTATTATAAAGTGAACCATAGGAGCAAATCCAACTCCATAATAGAGTTACTCTATTTTAAAGTAAAATATATAGAATTTGTTTGTGTACCATTGGAGATGGTCTAAAAAAACAATATTACTCTATATTTCACTCTATTATATAATAAATCTATTATAAAATAAATCATTGGAGCAAATGCAACTCTATAATAGAGTTACTCTATTTTAAAATGAAATATAGAGAAAAAATTTGTTTACCATTAGAGATGGTCTTAGTGCATGATATTTTTCTTTCTTCGCAATTTTGTATAAAATAAATTGCCTTAGTTATGTAATGAGTTTGTTAAATTGGTATTCTAACAATAGTTTACGTATCATAAATTACAAATTCTAGAAGTATATGTTTCTCTTTCACCTTTTACAAAAAAAAAAAATATGTTTCTCTTTCACGAAAATAGGGTGGATGGACTATAGCATTTATTAGTTTTGCTGGTCTTTTCTTCTTTCTATTAACCTTAGGCCATGCGCATCAGGGGCTTTAGACGGGTTCACGGACGCGAGTTCTAAGGCCCGCGTGATTAAAAAGCAATTAAAAATAGGTTTGTTTTCACGAACCAGGCCTTACGCATGATCCGCTATCTAGCGGTTTTAGCCACGCGTCATGTCCTGGTTGGAGGAAAGAAACCGCGTAGAGTTTGATCCCCATGTCGCCGGAGAAGACGATCCAGAGAGGCTCCGCCTGGATCACGGCATGGCGGAGGGTTCCGGGGATCGAGTTCGCCGCATCGTCGTCGGAAGAGTCGGTGACGAGGTAAAAGCGGCCGCCTTTGCCGCCGAGCGTGCCTTGTCCGAAGCCGATGGAGCAGTCGGCGAGGCGCTGGCGGTTTTGAGACCAGTTTGGGTCGCAGCGCCAGCAGTCGTCGATTGGGTTTCCGGTGATGCAAGAAGGTATTGGCGCCGAGGCCGTCGTGTCGCCGTCGCCTTGTTGGTAAGTGAGAAGGTTTCTTCTGTGGAGAGAATCGTTGAGCTTCCTGCATTCGATAACAGAGGATGTTAATGCTCTGTTTTCTTATGGCTTGAGAAACAGAGGATTTTTTAAAAATTTAAACTTTTTTCCTCCTTTTCAAATTATAAGTTGGATTACTTGAGAATGATAAAGACCCAACAGATTAAAAATGCAAGAAGAGTAAGAGAAGAGTTTATATTATGCCTTTGGACATTAAGTACAACATCTTTAGGGAATGGGTGTTGATTTCTATAGTTCTGTGGTCTTGTGTGGTTTATAGTAGTTTGATGCCATTTTTTTAAATTAGAACTCGATTAATACATGTAATTGGAACTCGATTGTTGCAGATGGAAACTCCCCAAGAGCTTTGTTTGTGTTCAACGTGGTTGGAGACGGGAAATATTAAAACATATCTCGAAAACCAAAACTTAAACTCCAAAACTAAAACATAGCTTTTCTATATCTGAAATGGCACTCTTTATCCCGATGATATGTTCGAGATTTAGAGAATCATGATCATTTGAAAGCTGATTTAGCCGAAAATATTTAGCAAAAGTTTGGTTTCTCATTTTATGTAATCTACTCTTAATGTATTGAATAAAATGTTTTCATCAATTTTATAATATATTTTAATATTTTATTCATGTATTCTGAATAATTTTTAATTTAAAAAAAAAAAATATTATTATTTTATTCCTATAAACTATTTCTTCGGGTTCACTAATGCAGAAAACAACAAATTCGGATTCATAACTGTTCATGGGCCCACAAAAAAATATTTAAAAAATTTGGTTCACCAATGCTCATGATCTTAGGGACCATACCATCGGCATGAGAGCTACGTCGATAATCGAAATCATGCATGTTGACACGTAGATATACGTTTTTTTTTGGTAAAATAGATATCGTTTCAGACAAATATATATATACGTATTCTTTTCTTTCTAGTTTTTCCTTTTTGCTAAAAAACGTATTGTTTCTAGTTACGTGTTGTTTGCATGTATATAAACGTATACGCACGAACGTAGAGAATTAGTTAATTCACGTAGGTTTACAAAATAATAATTAATTCACGTACAATTAACTACTTTATGCAATACGTAACCTAAGCGATAAATCTAACAACCATAATCGAGCATGGCCATGCAGGCATGCATACATCGGTAACAACTACAGTTTGCATTAGCATGCCTGTGCATTAGAAATAATACTCTCATTAGTTAACCTGAGAAGTTACTAGTGAAATTAACAACTCTATACAACCGCAAGTTTGTTTCCTCAGTTAAAAATACAACGCTCTACGCCTCTACCTCTGAAACACCATTACAGACGTTGGTTTTTAAGAATCAGTTTTGATTCCAATTCAAATATACTAACAGACAAAAATCACAAACTTGCGGTTTTAATTAGAAAGAGAACAAAGTTGTTATCATACGCGACACTTGGCCGGATTTCATTATATTAGGTTAGGTCTGATTGCGACCGAACCGTAACTGAGTCTACCATTTAACCCAACTCTAAGAGTGTTGGCACCATCAACATCTGTTAATTCACCTGAATTTCATAAAACTCAGGTTATTAAATCCATCTTTATTAATGCTATTTTTTGAACCAATTGTTAGTGCTGTTGTTTGTTTCAATTATTTATGGAGTTTTGATTCTGGCGTCAACTGCCAAAAAAAAGAATTATCCATTTGCTGTCAACTTATACATTATGTAGAGCTGGTTTATTATCATTCGACGTTGCTATTCTAAACTCTATTTGGAATTATTTATAACGCGTGATTCAAGTCACGAATATCAAAAGATCCTTATCCAAAGTCTATAACATATATATATATGAATTCAACCATAGATGATAGACCCGTTTATAATAAAGAAAATCTAAGATTAGGTGATAAGCCAACCTGTTAGACCTTGACATTTAGAAGTCTCCCATATTCGAGATAGCTAACTAAAAATCAAGAACATGTAAAGACGTACAGCAAATGTAGTACAATATCTTTTTGTTGGAGGTCCACTTACAGGATATTCTAGATTGGATGCGAGGAAAACAGATTCAGATTTTGATTACTTCAAACACAATCCAGGCAGGCTCTTATACACTTAATAACGTTTTGATTGCTGTGGTTGGTTATAACTAACGTTTCACTATTCATTAATAATAAACACTTCCTGAACCAAATTAAATATCTATATGGTTTGTTGACGTATTGCATATATACTCTCTCTGCGTTTGCGTTTGGCTTTTACATCATGGAGTATAAAATAAATGTTGATCGGTACATACTTTAATAATTCTAAAATAGCCGCATCGTGAAAACATGTAAAGATAAAATAATTGAAAGGCTAACAGCCTAACACACACAAAGAAGGATGTAGACCCATAACAAAGGGGAAAAACTAGAAGATGATGTTGTTACAACGGTTTTGAAGTCCACTCAGTTAACGAGTTATATATGTGAAACACATTAAAGAAGAAACCAGTGTAGGTCTGTGACAGAAGAAAACAAAGCAAATTATTTATATGTTTATCTACCTAAAATGATAAAATGATTTTCTTTCTATTAGGAACTTTGTTGAGATTTAGACATGATTCTTGATTTAATAAATTATAAATACTTTTAAACTAAAGAAATTTAACTTTTCTTATAAGAACAAGAAAAGAAAATTTGGAAAAAGGTGTTTGAATCTCATCACTTAGTGTAGGGTTAAAAGCAAAGAAGCTGTGAGATGGATGGTTGAAGATGACCTACTATTGTAGCATTATAGTTGGATGGCTAATTTCGTTATTTCTTTTTGAGTCATTTCAAATTGCTTCTTTAAGTTTACTTCAATGGTCCATATTGCATTTAGAAAAAGGTTTTTAAAAATTCTTTTTTTTTGTATAGACCTAAGGTGTCTTGGGCGAGACCCAAATTAATCTCTAGAAGGCCGGTTCACCGATGACATGCAAGCAACAGTTGCTCTACGTATATGAATTAGATATCTACACCACCTGGCCAACACAGATGTATAATATATATTATTGGGGGTTCTTAGGGTGGAGTTCTTATCGGAATATAAGAACTCGTCTCTTAACTTTTAACTAAAAAAATTAAGAACCGGTTCTTAAAACTTTTATTTAAGAAACGGTTCTTAGCTTTTTAATTAAAAGTTAAGAGGC
Organism: Brassica oleracea var. oleracea; assembly: GCF_000695525.1. Classification (NCBI taxonomy): domain Eukaryota; kingdom Viridiplantae; phylum Streptophyta; class Magnoliopsida; order Brassicales; family Brassicaceae; genus Brassica; species Brassica oleracea. The sequence goes on from NC_027749.1 coordinate 51,732,294, forward strand.
GAGTTCTTATATTCCGCTAAGAACCCCACCTTAAGAACCTTCCAATAATCATGCTCTTACGTATTCACAAAGCTAAGATACCCCACCTTCCATTTCACGAAAAATAAATCACATAGTACTAAAGTTTTTTCAACCTTTTTCAAGAATTATAGATAATTAATAGCAACATTTCAAGGATTCATCCCGTACCAATATATATATATAATTCATATGAGAATAAAAGAAGTGAAAATACTGTCATACAATGTTAAATCATTCCTTGTACAAAATGCATGGTATCTTTCACTACTGCCCACTTTTGAAAAAAATAGAGCCAAGCAATTAAGTAAAAGGCCCATCGGGAGGCGAAAGTAGGCTTAGTAGTTAAATAGCCCCATTTTGATATAAAAGTGGGCTTAGTAGATTATTGGGCCGAGTTTGTGTGTGTATGAGAGACTAAAGAGCCCGCCTTTTGTGTTCCAAATTCTTGTCTCCAGAAAATTTCGAAACTGTGGTTTTGTTCTTGTTATAAACCATTTAGTGATCGACCCATTTATCAGCTCGTGTAACAAGACGGGCCAAGCCCATCCGCAGGATCATACTGGCGCCTATCTACTCTTGTGTTTATCTACATTATAGTTGGTGTTTATCTTACGTATTGCTAGTCATTATCTAGTTAAGGATAAGTACGATCTCATGTCGATCCAGTACTTAGACCGTCATTACCATATGTATATAAAGACCAATTGGTCGACCTAATAATACACACAAGTT
>NC_027749.1:51737025-51751496 GCF_000695525.1 Brassica oleracea var. oleracea
AAGCTCATATGGAAGATAGGCATGCGTCGACTGAAGGATCTTCGGTGATGCATTCATCAGGGGGAGTTCATGTGTTGTACTCTTTTTCTTGTCTTGTTTTTCTTTTTACCACATTGGGTTTTGGGTTTGTCAAGAGATGTCTTAATAAGGCAACATCCAAAGCATGAATGAACCTTGACCGGATGTGTCGATCAAGGGGGAGTGTTATAAACCATTTAGTGATCGACCCATTTATCAGTCCGTGTAGCAAGACGGGCCAAGCCCATCCGCAGGATCATACTGGCGCCTATCTACTCTTGTGTTTATCTACATTATAGTTGGTGTTTATCTTACGTTTTGCTAGTCATTATCTAGTTAAGGATAAGTACGATCTCATGTCGATCCAATACTTAGACCGTTATTACCATATGTATATAAAGACCAGTTGGTCGACCTAATAATACACATAAGTTCTCCTCTTCATTCAAAACAGTTCTCTTGTTTTAATCGTTTTTGCTTTCCTTGAATTAAGGTTTCTCGCAAAAAACTCTGAGGTCTCTCTTTTTGCTTTGTCTTTACCCTTTTGGACTCAACATGGCGACTGAAACCCTAGAAGAGACGAAACTCAAAACTCCGGCGAAGGAAGAAGGAGAAGCTTTAGTTTTTGGTTTCCCCTGGATATTATATTATTACTTCGAATAATTGGATACTGATAGTCTGACTCTCTGGTGGGATATATTTTATTTTGTAGCTAACCCAATTAGCCCATTAACTACTGTCTTTGATTTGTTTTTACCTCTGTAGATATCAGTTTGGTTTTCTCTTTAGTAGCTAACTGTACTGTGGATGTTAATTGAGCAGCTCCAAAAATTAGTTATTTTGACAGCGTTCTTGTTTACATTTATTTACCATTGGAAGCATGTCTGATAATGTTTCAGTGGCTCATCAACTATCCAAGAGAAAAGCTGACGACAACCTTATCTTACTACACACCATCCTGTATGGGAAGAAAGCAAAGGTGGTTTAAAAAAAGTTTTGATCACATTTTTTCACATTTGATATGTATATTTCCCTTGCAAGCATTTGTGCACTATACATGTCCAATTAAAGAGTTTTGTTGCAGGCACAGATGATTAAGAAAAACATTAGTCAATTTTCTGGCTTTGTCTGGTCAGAGGAAGAGGTAACACCATTTCAGTTTCTATTTTATTACAGGGATTCATATTTTGCTATGCATCATGTTGACACTTACAAATGTTTTCTAGGAAGAGAAGCAAAGAGGACGAGTAAAGGAGAAGCTTGACAAGTGCATAAAAGAAAAACTAATCTTCTTCTGTGATGTACTTGACATACCTATTAACAGAAGCACAAGTAAGTCATAAGAATATGTCATCCATCTACTTATTGTAACCTTGTTCTAAGAATCCCTCTTGTCCTGATACTCTCAGGAAGAAGTAGCTGTCAAAGTGCTTGAGTTTTTGGAATCTCCCAAGGCAACAAGAGATGTTATACTTGCTGATCAAGAAAAGGTTTTGTTTGATTCAGTACATTTATTTATCGTCAGTATGGGAGTATTAACTTCTTTTTTTTCAAATTATATATTTTAGGAAGCCAGAGAGCGCAAGATCACACAGAAAAAGAAGAAATCTGGAGAATCTTCAGATACAACAGCCCAGGTTTTGTAGTGTCTTATCTCTAAATTATAGTATCTGTGTTCTTAATCTATCGGCTGTTGAACATGTTCTTGACTACACAGAGGAAAAGGCAAACTAAAAAGGGAGATCATCCATCTGACAAAGGAGAAGGCAAGGATCAGGGGGATTCTGATTCTGAAGACAGTAAGGATACTCATGAGGAAGATGTTACATCACCAGAAGAAGAAGATAGTGACCATGAGAAAACTGAAACTGAAGATGAGAGAGAGGAAGCAGAAGATGAGAAGAAGCCATCTGATAAGAAAACATCATCTAAAAAGATTAGCTCAGACACCAAAGACTCTAAAAAATCTGCTGAAAAGTCCTCTAAGCCAACTTCATCCCCAGCCAAGAAGCAAAAAGTTGATCATGATGATGAGTCTTCTAAAGAGAAAAGCAAGAAACAGTTGATTAAGCCACAAACCAAGGGATCTAAAGAGAAAGGTTAATACTAAATTATATTTTTGAATTATTTGTGAAGTTAATCTGTTTTTAACATGCTATAATGGATTGGATGCAGGAAAAGCCAGTAAGAAAGGCAAGGCAGAGCCCACCAGAGAAGAGATGCTTGAAGTGGTGACCAAAATGCTGAAGGAAGTAGACTTCAACACGGTGAGCTTAAGTTCAATATAATGGTCTAAAGACTCTTGAATCAATGTTCTTATACTCAGTTTGTTTTTCTTGATAACAGGCGACATTGTCAGATATTCTACAGAAGCTAAGTACGTTCTTTTGACTTTACAATCTATGTTTAAATGTTGGGGGAGCTCTTTGGTAACATTTGTTGTTTGTAATAAACATTCAGGCGGCCATTTCGGTGTGGATCTCTCGCATAGAAAAAAAGAGGTGAAGGGTGTTATCACGGATGCAATTAGTGAAATGTCAGATGTAGAAGATGAAGAAGAATGTGAGGTAAACGCTGAGGTAGACAGTAACAAAGAGAAGGCAGAAGATCATGAAAAGCTAGAGGATTAAGGTTTTAGTGATATCAAGATCTGATCTGATGTGAAGAAGAATCAAAACTGATCAAACAATGTGTAAGTCATTAATTAGAGAGTGTTGATTCAGTGACAGTGTAATCTTTCTATTATGTAGTTTTAGTGACATGTAGCTCTTTTGTGTTTAGTTTAAGACATCTTCGTAAGTTTCTGTTAATTCTGTTTTCTATTTTGGGTCAAAGAAAATCATGGGCCTTAATTAGGCCCAAACCTTCCTTCTTGAAAACACAAATTATTATGGGAAGTTTATAATCAATTCATGATATAAAACCTATATAACAACTAATGCTATTTGTATATAGAATCCTTTCATAATCAAATAATCTACTTTTGAAAAAGACAAAGATTAAAATTTATCAAAAAATTTAGTGGCAGTTACAAGAAAACAAAGGTTTAGGTTCCAAAGCAAAACAAAAGGAAATTCACCATTGGGGTTTTGTCTTTGTTGGCCTACAAATATGTTTTGAGTTTGATTACAAATTTACAAGTAGGTGGTGCTTTCATTTTTGATTACAACGATACCACTTGCGCACTAATGCAAATATTTAATTACAATAAAAAAAACTTTCACCAAATAATCAATGAATGAAATTAATGTTGGTGGCCGACAAAACATATTTTTCATTAACATGAAAGCTTCAATTTCTTATTAGTGTACTAGGTAGTTGTCCGAGCTGATAATCTTATATAATAAAGTTGGCTTGAGTCACTCCTTAGGCTATCCAGCTCAGCAAAGAGGTATGGGCTTTAGACACCACGTGGCATCTAAAAAACAAAGAAATTGCTCTCTCCTGTTTGTGTTGTTTTTACGTGATGGGCTCTACGATTGTATTTTAATTTCGTTTGTGGTTTGCTACATTTTGTTTGGGCTTTATGCATAATCTTAACCCCATACAAATTAGGTTTTCTATTCTTCTGGCCTTTTACCTTCTTATTAGTTTGGTAGTCGTCAGTTCTCTGGAACTTAATCACCTCTCAGCTCACGGTTACGTTTTACCTTTAAATCAGCTCGTCATGATTGCATCAGAACATCAGTTACTCTTTCTTCTTCGTCTATCTTCTACAATCTCACGTTGATTAAATATACATCGGGTCTTTTCTTCGTTTATGATCTAAGAAGCCTAAGCAGCAAACAACAAATTGAGGATTGAGAAGGCTGATGTGTAGTTGCGTGAGTCAGTATGTCAAAGAGAACGTAGCTTTGGAAATCTGAGCTTAGGTATGGAAGGCAAGCCTGAGGTCATCGGTAAGATCTTCTTTTTCTCTCATAACCAGTTCCTTGGTTGTCTCTGATTTTGAATTCATCAATCCATCCACAGCCCAAAAACAGGTTTGAATTCACAAACAGGTTTGAATTCTTGACATGAGACTTCTCTTAGTTTTACACCAAAGCAAATAAGTATGGAATCTTACAAGATACTTATTTTTGTGGTTCCAGCTGCTTCTCCATCCTGACTCTGATGATTACGCTTAGCTATCCCAGGTAAGAAAAAGAATAAGAAGAAGAAAAAATAAATGTTGGAGATAATATGTTGCAAAAAGAAATTTGGAATCTTAGATGTTTTTTTTCCTTCCTTCTCCATATTCAGACGGGAAAGCTTTTGACCTATATTACTTACTGAAATGAACAAGCGCTTTGTAAGTCTCCATGTTTTCTAAATGATTTATGTTCATTTCCAATACTGATATCCGAATACTCATGATTGTTTGCATAATCTACAAACACTATTGCCTAAGAAATGAAATCTTTGAAACTTGAGAGAAAGAAGCACGTGCAAGGGCAATAAATTCAATGCTATATGTCACTTCCTTGGTTACCAAGCTTGAGGATCTCTCACACTGAAATTCAATTGTTATTATGCATATGTAAGTCACTGCCACTCTGACCACAACACTAATTCCACATCCTCGCTGCAGGTTTAAATGGTGACATGGAAACAATGACCAACTCTAAAAGTCATGTAAACAAGTGGAAATCTGGTGCTGTACCTACTAAAATTGGCAGACGTACAATTCATCCGAGTAAGCAGTTTCTGTTTTGTTTACAAAAACATCAAAAAGATGCATGCTTAATAATGTTGCTTTTTATCTTTCTCAGTTGTTAGTAATGTTTAAATAGTTTGTCACAGCCTTTGAGACACAACACAGAGAAACCCACGACCTCTTCAATATGATGGTCCCTGATGCTGCAGATTACATGGGACGTATGATGGTCCCTGATGCTGCAGATTACATGAGACGTATCAATAGTCTTCTCCTTCTAGAGCTCTTAATCTCTCTGAAGTTGATCTTTTAATTGATCTTTGTGTTGTTTATAGTTTTTTAATAGAGAAAAGAATTATCATGGTAAGATACTACAAGGCTGTGGGAGATTAGCAAGTAAGCCAGAGGAAGAATCAAATTAAGAGAAGAAAAAGAATGCTCTGATTTTTGTATACACCATACAAGATGCTACTACTCTTAGACTTGGTGGTGAAGAGTGAATGGAATGGAATGGAATGGACAAGAAAAAAAAGAACAATGATAACAACAATCGGAATAATTTTTCGAAAAACTACAAGCAATCGCCTAAATGATACTACTATACTCTGCAATGTTTAAAGATCCAACCCATCCATCCATCAGTAACCACAATCACATCACTTGAAAATAATACAAAAAATGACTCGAAAAATATCCCCTCTGAAGTCTTAAAAGCTACAAGATATTCATACTGAAATCATTTCACGAGCATGTTAAACATCAGGGGCCACCATCCAAAATATCATTCGATTTGTGTTAGCGAAGGCCGCTTAAGACAATCTGGTCTACAAAAATATGAAAATTCTCAGTTTTTCGGATCATCCTCTCAACTCACTAACCAGATACATGGATCTAATAGTGATTAGATTCCTTAACGCCGGTAACACATAAACTTACAATGTCAAAAACATACAAGAATATTTCCATCAAACAACACTGATTTCGTCTCTTCACTTGGTTTCTAAAGATTCATATCTAAATGCCTTTTACCTCTATGGCATTTTGATGTTATGAAAGTAGACAAACTAGAATAGCGGCAATTGCAAAGCAACAATAATTAAAACATACCAAGGTCCGATACAATAGCTAGAATAACACATCAAAACATCCTTCCATGATATATGTGTCGAACAACGTCCGTGTTTACTTTGGAACACTGAAAACAGTGAAATCGACAATTCAAAACCGAACCTGAGTAAACGATGTTGCATTCCATTTTTTTTTTTTAAAGTTTATTATAATATTCTAAGCTATATGAAAATTATACAAAAATAATTATCTAAATGAATAATAAAAAAAATCTTTATTTCATTTTATCAAAAATTTATTTACCTTATAAAAAACCTTTTTATGTATTTTATATATGGATTAATATATATAAATATTTTTTAAAAACAATTGGGAACCCTTTATATGTTGGGTTCCATTCAAATGTTTTAAAACAATGAGCTCCAACCCGACCCTATTTATATTACTATTACAGATGAATGAGAAATTGTGTTCTATTAAAATTTACAGATTATATGTTTTTATTGGGCAAATATTGGCTTCACTCTCTCCATTTTATAATAATAATTTTTTAAGGGATTCAATTTCTTTTAACATATTACCGACATCCACTTACTGATTTGCATGACAATAATAGTCAACATGCAAGTATAATCCATAATATTAAACAATTTAGCATCTACCATCGGAAAAATTCACATGCACATAACAATAAACCAAAAACCATAAGACAATACTATTAAAATAAAATAGATTAAGTCATCATAGCAAAATAACAACAAGAAAAAAAAAACATCACAAACTAATCTATAGTAAAAGCCTCATTTTTAATTTATTAAAATTAAATTAAAAATAATTTTCAATTTTTTTATAAAATTAAAACATATTTTAATATAAAATAATTTTATTATAATTCACCCGCCCGTAGGGCGGGCTAACCCCTAGTTTGTTATAAAGTTTTGTTGCAACGAAATTTTATTGTCCGAATACCAAAAATTTATAAAACATACAATATGTTTTTTTCATAGTACATGATGGTTACCCGAACATAATATATTGTTTTTATTTTGAGTGTTTTTGAAAGTTATCTTCGTTGGACCGAAAGTAGAGCGATGACTTCATGTATGGGAGCTTAGTTTGTTACTCCACATAAATCTTTGTATGATGTCAGTGTTGTTGGTGTCAAAGTAGAAGCAATTTCTTAATGTTGTTACAAAGAAAAGTTTATTTGTAATAATGAAAGAAAATAAGTAAATAGTTTACTATGGGTTGATTGGTAAGTGCTGTGGTTTTTATTTTTTTGCTTTAGAACAGTAGCTGTAAATTTTTTTGCTGTAGATTTTTTTGTTGTAGCTTTGTAAAGCACTATTTTTTTGCTCTAGAAATAAAGCTTTCTACAGCATTTTTTTTTATTTTTCAGAGATATTTTTGCTGTAGTTTTTTAAAAGAAAAAAAAACATGATTGGTTGACATGTATGGCCTTAAACCAAATTTTGGCTTTCTAGAGCATCTACAGCCACAACCAATGTCCCCTATAAGACTTCTAAATGAGATTTCTTGTTTGGATACTATAAGGAATCATTCTTAGGTAGTATAAATTGTTTTCGAGTTTGTCATAGTAGAGTATTGGTAGATGAACTGTTATGTTTTATTGTGCTATTGAGAGTTTTATTTGTAGCAAATTTTAACAATAAATTTGACATTATAATTATGTTTATTATATTATTTTTATATAATCGTGGAATGCTTAAAAATCAAGGAATTTAGTTCTTTTAATATTAATGAGAATAAGTTCAACTCAAAACTGTTTTTATTATGTTAATCTTTGGGTTGGTCAATCATTTAGTTATAAGTTGTACTGAATATTACGTAATATTTTTTTTTTACTTTTTGGCTATGGCTTTAAGATCCACCCACTTATTGGTTTAGGAAGTGAAGACGAAGTCTAAACCTTGTAACAAAAAAAGACAAAGTCGTAGGAATTCAAAGACAATTTATAAACTAAACCACATGCACTAAGAATCAGATTTGTCTTCAATACCAGGCTCAATAGTGATGGAAGTGATCTGCTTCACTACATCCAAAGAGCTGAAGAAGTCGATAACCCGCTTGTGTATATAGAGCTTAAATATGTCCCTTGTGTTTGGTTCCTAAAATACATAAAACAAAAAATGTAGGCTCCTGCAACATATAATAGACATGCCAACCAAGTGATAAACTCAGACCAACGTAGGTTCTGAATCACAGCAATTAAGACTGTAAACTGGATATATATAATCACTGTTGTACAATGGTTGTCATAAGGTGCTCATTTACATTTATACAGAACACCAAATGTAATATAAACAAACCATTTACATTTTTTGTCTTCATATATCTATCTTAGAGTAGACACCTAACAATAATGAAGATCATTCATGATGTAACTCCCAGAAAAAAAAATCCTTGAATAGCTGGTTTGTATTTTTTTGATGAAATTTCAAATTTATTGATCTATCAAAAGAATGTTATGTACAAATGCTCAGTGCTGAAAAAATAGCATCAGTGCACAATGGATCCTAAGGTGTAACTTCGAACCATCTTCATAGTAGCCTTTCCAGTTTGTGTTGTGGTTTATATCTCAATGAACTGATTCGGTTTCTGACTGCCTTGTCTATGAGTCTGCTCAGTTGATCAGTAGATTTCCAACTCTGTTGATGGCGCCTTGCATTTCTCTCCCTCCAGATGTGATACACTATAGTTTGGAACAGCATCTTTGCAAGGATCGTGTCGAGACTCTTCCCTCCTAGTCGCTGCAAGCGATTCACCGTCCATATTGCTAGTAGCTGGTTTGTATTGTTCTAGCAATGGATTTAAAAACTTGATTTGATGACTTGCGTGAGCTGGATTTAGTAATCAAATGCAAATTATAATCCATCCAAAAATTCTAGATATTTTGGATGAGATTGTTAGTAAAGTTTGGATGAGTTCATCATTTATACAGTTTATAGGCCTCACTAAACTAAATATTTAAACATAAATAATAAAATATATAAACAAAAATCAAAGTTTCATCCAATACAGTTTTCCTATGTGAAAATATAATGGTCAGGGCATGGGCTAAATAGTGATAAACTAAGAACAATATACAAAATATCAAACATACTTCCTCAAAATATATAAGCTAAACTAATTAGTTTCATAGTTACCAGAAGAAGTAGAGGAGAATTTGTAAAGAGCTTATCTTCGCCACATGTCAAATAGAGGAGAACTTGTTAAGAGCTTTTTTTGGTCTTAGCTGGAAGTCTCCTAGTGATCTCGTGCAACAAATACATGTTGCTATAAATTATCTGCAACACAATATAGATAGGTAAATTGTCAACAAACGTATGGGAAGGAAAAAGTCAAGACCGTCATAAGCTAGGTATCTACCAGGAGTAGCCAGCATATCTATCTTAAGTAAATTACTATATTACAAAATAACTTTTGAAAGAACTAAATATTTGCGCGCACAAGTTAGTAGGAAACTATTTGAGTCACATGAAGATAAAAAAAAATCAGTTTATCCAACTGGCCGCCAATATCAAGCCTAGCCATAAGCCGAGTCAACCCACCTCTTCTCTCCATTTCCTGTTCCTCAAATAGAGTAATGGGCTACCAAAGTCGTCGAAGGAGTTCTCTAACAGATTTGTCCCAAAGCAGCAGTCTTCATCAACAATTGCATGTCAATAGTCAACAATAAAAGAGTGAACCAATTAGACACCAAAAGTTCATGTAACACAACAACTCAAAAATACTATGTCAATGCCTTCAAAACGCGAACTGAAAGAAAAAATCAACTTTATCTTCGGTAGTGTTTATAACATATCATAACAACATTTGTAACTTGTAAGAGATAAAGAAAGGGAACTTACGTGTTCATAATGGTCAGGATTTCCTTGATAGCTTTGACTTTCACCCATTCAGTCAAAAACATAAGACATCATCGGAAAGGAAAAATATTTCCCAAAGTTTCTAAATTGTTGATTGAACATATATATATAGACATAAATATATACGCGATAGAATTTAGACGGTGAACATACTGACAGATGAAGAAGCCATAGCGGAGCGACACCCAAAGGTCTTAAGCAAGCATCGGAGATTTGAATCGGTCTTATCATCGACCTTAATCTGACGCTTCATAAAGTCACTCTTTCATTGTTAAGTTTCGTGTTCACCTTCATTTCCGACTCATCTCTGATCCTCATTGGTGTAGATCAATTTCAAATTAGAACAGATTTTGTAGCAAAAAAAAACACAGAACGGAATAAAAATTCTATAATACCTAAATCAAAACCAAGAGCTATGGATTTTTTCGGAGATACGAATGAAGGGGGGGAAGCCAAAATAAGAGATTGAAGAGGATTTGAAAGAGGTTAATATGAAATGGTGAAAAACTTAACTGGTAGAGAATGAGAATAAGTTGATAAGGTATGTATGATCTTAATCAGGAAAAACTGAATCGATAGGGAGGAGAATGGTCGATTTACAGATTTACTTTTACTGTTTACTGATTTTCTTAAACTTCATGCTGAGTTGTCACTTTAATTGGCCAGAAATATTTGTGCCTATGTGGCATAGCTTATGAGCTCTTAAAATAGTCTTTTTTATATAGTAGTGATAGTATTTTTTCCGTTTTATTTTAATTGTCATTTTAAATTTATCTATATAGATTAAAAAATATTAATTTTATATATCTTCACAATAAAAGTATTATTACGTATATATCTAACTATATTTTAACCAATAAAAAAATTAGTAAATATTATTAACGAATTTTATACTGAAATTATAAATAACACTTATTTTAAAACAAAAATTTTGATCTACAGCAACAATTAATTTGAAAATGAGGGTATATGAACTTTAGGATCGTATATTCATTAGTTCCTTTTGCATTTTACCTAGAAGATACTAACTTTTTGCTTATATAAACACACTCTCACACACACGTGACTCTAATTTTGATTCGTAGAAAGAAAAGCTGATTATCTCATTTGGTTCAACCGACAAGAAGCTTGAAAAGCCTACGGTTATTTATAGTCCTTGCAGATAATAGGCTTGAGCATATAAGGATACAATGAGCTCCGGCTATGGTTCGGTGATCACATCAGGATCAGCACCGACAGAAAGTTGCCACGACATCCTCTGCTTTTCTTTATCCACCGACACTCTCTATGCAACACGTTCTTGCGATAGTCGGTTAAAACCAGGGGTGGACGTTCGGGTACCTATTCGGGTTCGGTTCGGATATATTCGGATATATTCGGATTCGGTTCGGATCTATTCGGGTTTTTGGTTTTTGGGTTTTCGGAGTCAAAGATTTCAGCCTCATTCGGATATTTCTAAATTTCAGTTCGGATTCGAATAACCCATTTAAATTATTTTAAAATTTTAAAAATTCATTATATATTTTAAATTACTCAAAATCTATAAACAAAATAATATATTACATATAAATTTGAATAACATATGTCAAAATACCTAAACTTAACATATAAATTGGTTTGGTTTGAATATTTGGATAGAGAATAAATAAATATTTTAAGTATTTTTGGTATTTTGAGTATACTTTAACTATTTTAGACATTTACTTTTGATTATTTATATATATTTTCAAGTATTTTGGATAAGTTAAAAGTATCAAATATATTTTGGATGTTTTTATATACATTAAATCTAAAGAATAATTAATATATAAGTTTATAAATCTATTTCGGATACATTCGGGTACCCGAAATATTTCGTTTTGGATCGGGTTCTGTTTCGGTTTTTTTAATACCTAAATTTTAGCCTCGTTCAGATATTTAATCAATTTTGGTTCGAATTTGATACTACTTTTTCGGATCAGGTTCGGTTCAGTTCTTCGGATCCGGGTTTTTTGTCTACCCCTAGTTAAAACGGTTAAAGCCGACAACTCAATGCCTATCGTTTCTCTCTCTAAATCATCAGCTAATTAATTAGGTATAAATTTGACAGACAAAACAAATATTATTTCCCCGATGACAAAAAAAAACAAATATTATTTCTGCTTTTTAGTTTGTTTACGCAAAAATAATAATATTATTTCTCACATGGACAGGTGCTTCAACATTTATTTATACAAAGCATAGAGTAAACTCATAATTATTAATTGAAACTTCAACATTAATTAACTGAAACATTAGTTCATGATCATCGTCTCTCCTCTGTTTTCGGATGATGAGATGTATCACTCGAGAGGAAGCTTGTTCATCTTAAGAAACTTGTACTCTCTGTAGACATAAGGCTTGAACTTAGGAGCATCATCAATAACTAGCTCAGGCAAAGGTCCGACCACGTGATCAAGGTTCGGTTCCGCGAACACCGGCCACGAGAGTCTCGTCCTCACCGTATCTATCGTCGCTCTATGCTCTCCACTCTTATACCTCCCATTGCTCATCCTCTACAAAACCAAGATAATATTTTTAGACTATTGTATAAAATGTTACAAAATTTTGATAGAAGTATATAAATTAAAACTTACTTAAATATATGTTTATTTTTTATTAAAAGAATATTAAACCCTTAATTTCATGGACCGTCCACAAAGCTAAGCATGCCTTGTACACATCCTCAAGAATCAAAACCAAACAGACAGAACTTATCTGAAAATGTTAGAAACTTTTGTCTATACCTTGATTTGATCGGCGATGATGACGACGATCCCTGAGTCATCATACTTGACGTCGACCCACTTGTTGTCCTGAAATGCTTGAAGTCCATCTACCTCATCAGCGATCAAGAACGTGATTCCATTGAGATCTGTGTGATGAGGAGCTCCGTAGAGCAACTCAAGTTTTGGACACGGCGGATAGAAGATGATTTTCATTAGATACTCCACCTTTTCTCCACCAAGACCTTCCTTCAATGCATCACGATGTAATCCTAGTCCTTCTGATAACCATCCCATGATTTTCTCAGATAGCTTCTTTATCTCCTTTGCATACTCCTCATTCACCTCCCTGTTACAAACCCAATATATAATCACTTTTTATTTTATTCTATGTTTAAGATTAATACACTTAGATTAAAAAGTGTAAAATTTTATTCAATTAATCTAAATTAAATAAAAAATCATAAAACAAAAACAAAAACAGTTCAGCCAATAAAAAATAGTATTATATATTTGGCCATAAATCTCAAGCAATACTATTTTCTTACTTAAAATAATGACATCATTTATTTTGCCACAACAAAAAAACTCGTTAAACATCAAATAAACTGAAACAGATGGAATATACTGTTTATAAAAATTTTACATGATATTATCCCCGACAGAAACTAATCTATCTTGTACTAATTTCAACTCAGTTGGTAGTTAAAAATTTGTAAAAACAATTGATAGAAAGCTTTTTTATTTATCAATTTTAAAGGCATATATTATCTTTGAAAATTTTGGTTGTCAATATTCCAACGTCCCTACAAATTCAGTGTAATAAAATGGAAAAAAGTTTTTAACAAAAAATAAAAATAATAAGTGGAGTTCACAAACCTTGTATACTAGTAGACAATTACAGCATTTTAATACTCGTACCTGTAATCTGGAGAGTTCTTAGGCCAGAATCTGTAGTTGATTCTTGACGGTGGCCAGATCCTGTGAAAGAGATGATCAGCCCATGTTTTTCTACCTTCTCCATCTTTCTTGTAATCCGTTGTGTATCCTTCTAAGTCCGTTGAATCAGCTGGCCTCGCTACGGCTTCTTTCTCCTTCTCAGGCAGCTCGAAGAACTCGGTCCCCAGTTCCTTCAACCGCCGCATCAGCTCGGTGGGGATCCCGTGGTTAACCACCTGGAACATCCCCCATGTCTCGCTGGCTTTCACCACCGCACGTGCCACTAAGTCTTCGTTTGGGTTACTTAGATCGACGATAGGAAAATCTACCGGAGATGTTCCTTGGAACTTTGAAGGGACTGGCTCGGCCATGTATTTTTTTTTTCCTTTCTCACGATGGGAATATTGTTTATTTAGATGTTAATTGGAGTGAGAACGTGTGGTATGGGTTTATACCTTATATAGATAAGAGTGCATTTGAATGTAGTAGGCGTATGAGTCTTTCTTCAGTGACATTACTTCAATTTTACACATTTTTCTATATGATTGGTTATCACAATATTAAAACCTTTATGTTTCCAATGATTCAAAACTTTTATTACTCTTCCTTTAATAATTGAATGTCAATGGTGCAAATATCAATGATGGATTCTTAAAATCATAAAATAAAATATCTTAAAACAGGAAAACCCCACTCAATAATCATACATTTGAACTATTCATAGTTTATCATTATAGTTATTTTTGTTACGAAAGTAAACAAATGCGGCCAGCGTAATGTTTGAAATAATTAAAGATGTGGGTTCCGCTGCACTATTTGCACAGTAAATTTTCTTCTATATATACAAACGTTTGCGTTCGTTTATAATACACCATCTTCTCTCTTTCTAATAACATATTCTCCCCTATTATCAGTGTTATCTTCTTCATACGGGTATAAAATTTTGCTTTGTTTAAATTCCCGCGATACAATAAAATTCCAGTTCTTTTCATAACACGTTATCAGCACGATCACTCTGCGATTCGGTAAAATTTATTTGTATCATTTATACCCTGTTATAATGGTCGGTATACCGCCTCTACTATTATTTATATCATATTATAATGGCCGGAATACCGCCTATATTATTTATTAGTAATTTAATTAATTTAATGGTCGGCCGAGCCGCCTTATATC